>NC_052321.1:2783397-2901483 GCF_016432855.1 Salvelinus namaycush
TTGTGTACACTAATGTATTTTCAGAAAGTGTTTATGATGAGTAATAGGTATATTGACGTGTGTGTCTGAAATAGTTATGGCTGCTTTCGTTGCAATTTTGATTGTAAGGCAATGCTAAACATATGTGATTCTATACCGTGAAATATGACACATTTTTCTAAACAAAAACATCAATGCTAATACAACTAAATATGTTATCAGACTGTTCATCTGATGAAGTTGTTCTTTGGCTTGAGTGGCTTATTTATACTCTTTAATTTGGTCCGAATTCTGTGAATCGATAGTATGATGGTAGTAAGGAAAAAACTGAGGAGTAAGAAAATGTGTCTTTTGCAACGTGGTAGCCAATAGATTACATATTGTGTCTTCCGTAAAAACATTTAAAAATCGAATGTTGGCTTGATTCACAAGATGTTACCTTTCATATGCGTATTGGACTGTTAATGTGTGAAAGTTAAATATGTGTGAAAGAACTAAGTAGGGTTAGTAGTTACTGGGACCAGGTTAGGACTAGGTAGACTTAGCAGTCAGTAGTTACTGGGACCAGGTTAGGACTAGGTAGGGTTAGTAGTTACTGGGACCAGGTTAGGACTAGGTAGGGTTAATAGTTACTGGGACCAGGTTAGGACTAGGTAGGGTTAGCAGTCAGTAGTTACTGGGACCAGGTTAGGACTAGGTATGGTTAGTAAATACTGGGACCAGTTTAAGACTAGGTAGGGTTAATAGTTACTGGGACAAGGTTAGGACTAAGTAGGGTTAGTAGTTACTGGGACCAGGTTAGGACTAGGTAGGGTTAGTAGTTACTGGGACCAGGTTAGAACTAGGTAGGGTTAATAGTTACTGGGACCAGGTTAGGACTTGGTAGGGTTAGTAGTTAATGGGACCAGGTTAGGACTTGGTAGGGTTAGTAGTTAATGGGACCAGGTTAGGACTGTAGGGTTAGTAGTTAATGGGACCAGGTTAGGACTAGGTAGGGTTGGTTACTGGACCGTAGGAAAGGTGGTAATAGTCAGTAGTACTGGGACCAGGTTAGAACTAAGTAGGGGTTAGTAGTTACTGGACCAGGTTAGGACTAGGTAGATTGAGTAGTAGTACTGGGACCAGGTTAGGACTAGGTAGGTTCGTAGTTACTGGCCAGGTTAGGACTAGGTGAGGTATAGTCAGTAGTTACTGGGACAGGTTAGGACTAGGTAGGTTAATAGTTACTGGGACCAGGTTAGGACTAGGTAGGGTTAGCAGTCAGTAGTTGACTGGGGACCAGGTTAGGACTAGGTAGGGTTAGTAATACTGGGACAGGGTTAGGACTAGGTAGGGTTAGTATTTACTGGGACCAGGTTAGGACTAGGTAGGGTAGTAGTTACTGGACCAGGTTAGGCTAGGTAGGGTAGTCGTTAATGGGACCAGTAGGACTAGGTAGGGTTAGTAGTTAGTGGGACCAGGTTAGGACTAGGTAGGGTAGTATTTACTGGGACCAGGTTAGGACTAGGTAGGGTTAGTAGTTACTGGGACCAGGTTAGGACTAGGTAGGGTTAGTAGTTACTGGGACAGGTTAGGACTAGGTAGGTTATAGTTACTGGAACCAGGTTAGGACTAGGTAGAGTTTAGTAGTTACTGGGACCAGGTTAGGACTGTTAGTAGTTAGTAGTACTGGGACCAGGTTAGGACTAGGAGGGTTAGTAGTTACTGGGACCAGGTAGACTAGGTAGGGTACGTCAGTAGTTACGGGAGGTTAGGACTATAGTTAGTAGTACTGGACCAGGTTAGGACTAGGTAGGTTAGCAGTCGTATTATGGGACCAGGTTAGGACTAGGTAGGGTTAGTAGTTACAGGGACCAGGTTAGGACTAGGTAGGGTCAGTAGTTACTGGGACCAGGTTAGAACTAGGTAGGGTTAGTAGTTACTGGGACCAGGTTTAGGTAAGTACGGTTAGTAGTTACTGGACCAGGTTAGGACTAGGTAGGGTTAGTAGTTACTGGGACCAGGTTAGGACTAGATAGGGTTAGTAGTCAGTAGTTACTGGACCAGGTTAGGACTAGGTAGGGTTAGTAGTTAATGGGACCAGGTTAGGACTAGGTAGGGTTAGTAGTTACTGGGACCAGGTTAGGACTAGGTAGGGTTAGTAGTTACTGGGACCAGGTTAGGACTTGTTAGGGTTAGTAGTTACTGGACCCAGGTTAGGACTAGGTAGGGTTAGTAGTTACTGGGACCAGGTTTAGGACCTAGGGTGGTTAACCTGTTTGGACGTGCAAGGCCCGACGGCGGTACACTTATGACAAACAGCAGCTCAAAGTGGCAGGGTTGCGAATTCAAATATCATATTTTTAAATATTTAACTTTCACACTTAACAAGTCCAATAAAGCAATATGACAAGGTAACACATCTTGGAATCAAGCCAACATGAGTCCGATTTGTAAAAATGTTTTACAGGGAAGACACAATATGTAAATCTATTAGCTAAAACCCGTTAGCAAAAGGACACCACTTTTTCTTACTCATCATTTTTTTACTCCATCAGTAGCTACACCAAATTCGGACCAAATAAAAGATATAAACATAGCCACTAACCAAGAAAACAAACTTCATCAGATGACAGTCTGATAACATATTTATTGTATAGAATGTTTTTGTGTAGAAAAAATTTGCATATTTCAGGGTATAAATCATTAGTTACATTGCAGCTACAATCAGAAATTAGCACCGAAAGCAGCTCAAATATTTACAGACACCAACAACGTCAAATACCTAATTTATCATTCATAAAACATTTCTGAAAAAAATTACATAGTGTACAGCAATGAAAGCCAGATCTTGTGGATTCCAGACAATATTTTCCGATTATCAAGGTGTTTTACAGCGAAAAACACAATTAAGCGTTAATATAGCGCTACCACAATAGCCACAAAAACACAAGCAATTCCCATTAGCAAAAAGTTAGCGATCGAAACAAACAAGCAAAAAGATATATATTTTTGACTTAACCTTGATTTTCTTCAATCAGATGACGTCATAACATCAGTATACATACACTTATTGTTTTGTTCGAACAATGTGCATATTTAGAGCTGGAAATCAGTGGTTACACATTGTGCTAACGTAGCATCTTTTTCCCACACGTCTAAACAGCACGATATTTTCTGACACGTTTCTGACACACAATTCTGACCAAAATAGCTATTCATAAACATACAGTAAAAAATACACTGTTGTTATAGGAAATTATCAGATCCATTAGTTCTAATTGAAATCGCAGTGTTAGAATTCTAAAAAATAAACTTCCATTACGAACACCAGCTTCGGTAAATAGCTGAGTACCCAAATAGTTGGGCGCCCACGGACTAAGTCAAACATGCACGACAGATAATGAATTAGCATCAGAAACTGATTCATTACTTTGGGATCTTCCGTCAGAATGTGGGACAAGGTGCCTTTGTCAAGAACAGTCGTTGTTGGATTCAGAACTTCATTTCCCTCTCGATTTATGCACGCACACTGCCAAGTGGCACGGATACTCTCCACCCGTCAACAAAGTCAGAGAACGGGACACGGCAAAACTCCCGAAAAAAATTCAATAATCTGTTAAATCTATATTGAAAAAACATTACTTTACGAGATATGGTACACAGGTTATCAAATAAAATCTAAACCGGAGATGTTAGCGTCCATAACGACAGATAAACAGAAGGCAAAATCCATGTCCCCTTTCGACGCGCTCCAGAAACAGGAAATCGGACGGTACACGTCATACAAAGAGCTTTAATTCCACCTCAGACAAGTAACACACAAATTTCTTGCTCTCACCGCTCCTTACAACCAGGGGAAGGGTGTATGGAAGTGTACGTAGGACTCTACGTATCATTGCCCAGTGTATAGGCAGAGAGTTGAACAGAGCATCGCTTTTCTGCACATCACTTCCTGGTCAGGAAATGTGGCTGCAGAATGAGTCTGGTTCACTCAGAGAAATAATTCAAAACGGTCTTTAGAAACTATGAGAGTGGTTTTCTATCCAATTGTAATAATAATATGCATATTGTACGAGCAAGAATTGAGTACGAGGCCGTTTGAAATGGGCACGATTTAACTGGCTACTCAATACTGCCCCTTGCAGCCATAAGAAGTTAATAGTCAGTAGTTACTGGGACCAGGTTAGAACTAAGAAGGGTTAGTAGTTACTGGGACCAGGTTAGGACTAGGTAGACTTAGCAGTCAGTAGTTACTGGGACCAGGTTAGGACTAGGTAGGGTTCGTAGTTACTGGGACCAGGTTAGGACTAGGTGGGGTTAATAGTCAGTAGTTACTGGGACCAGGTTAGGACCCTAACTAAGTAGGGTTAGTAGTTACTGGGACCAGGTTAGGACTAGGTAGTTAGTAGTTACTAGGACCAGGTTAGGACTAGGTAGGGTTAGTAGTTACTGGGACAGGTTAGGGACTAGGTAGGGTTAGTAGTTACTGACCAGGTTAGGACTAGGTAGGGTTAGTAGTTAATTGGGACCAGGTTAGGACTAGGTAGGGTTAGTAGTTACTGGGACAGGTTAGGACTAGGTAGGGTTAGTAGTTACTGGGACCAGGTTAGGACTAGGTAGGTTAGTAGTTACTGGGACCAGGTTAGGACTAGGTAGGGTTAGTAGTTACTGGGACCAGGTTAGGACTAGGTAGGGTTAGTAGTTACTGGGACCAGGTTAGGACTATGTAGGGTTAGTAGTTACTGGAACCAGGTTAGGACTTGTTAGGGTTAGTAGTTACTGGGACCAGGTTAGGACTAGGTAGGGTTAGTAGTTACTGGGACCAGGTTAGGACTAGGAGGGTAGGTAGTAGTTACTGGGACAGGTTAGGACTATAGGGTTAGTAGTACTGGGACAGGTTAGGACTAGGTAGGGTTGAGTCAGTAGTTATGGACCAGGTTAGGACTAGGTAGGGTAGTAGTTAATGGGACCAGGTAGGATAGGTAGGGTTAGAGTAGTAGTTACTGGGACCAGGTTAGACTAGGTTGGGTTAATAGTTATGGGACAGGTAAGAATGTAGGGTTAGTAGTTACTGGACCAGGTTAGGACTAGGTAGGGTTAGTAGTTACTGGGACCAGGTTAGGACTAGTAGGGGTAGTAGTCAGTAGTTACTGGACCAGGTTAGAAAGGTTAGGGTTATAGTTACTGGGACCAGGTTAGGACTAGGTAGGTTTAGTAGTTTACGGGACCAGGTTAGGACTAGGTAGGGTAGTAGTACTGGGACCAGGTTAGGACTAGTAGTTACTGGGACCAGGTTAGGACTAGGTAGGGTTAGTAGTCAGTGGACGGGCGCGTAGTACTGGGACCAGGTAGACTAGTGGGGTTATAGTCAGTAGTTACTGGGACCAGGTTAGAACTAAGAGGGTTAGTAGTTACTGGGACCGGTTAGGACTGGTAGATTAGCGTAGTAGTTACTGGGACCAGGTTAGGACTAGGTAGGGTTGTAGTTACTGGGACCAGGGTTAGGACTAGGTAGGGGTATATAGTAGTTACTGGGACCAGGTTAGGACTAGGTAGGGTAGTAGTTACTGGGACCAGGGTAGGACTAGGTAGGTTAGAGTCAGTAGTACTTGGACCAGGTTAGGACTAGGTAGGGTTAGTAGTTACTGGGACCAGGTAGGACTAGGTAGGGTTAGTAGTTACTGGGACCAGGTTAGGATAGGTAGATGGTAGTAGTTACTGGGAACAGGTTAGGACTAGGGAGGGTTAGAGTCGAGTAGTTACTGGGACCAGGTTAGAACAGGCGGGTAATACTATGGCAGGTTAGGACTAGTAGGGTTAGTAGTTACTGGACCAGGTTAGGACTAGGTAGGGTTAGTAGTTACTGGGACCAGGTTAGGACTAGGAGAGGGTTAGTAGTCAGTAGTTACTGGGACCAGGTTAGACTAGGTAGGGTTAAGTTTACTGGGACCAGGTTAGGATAGTAGGGTTAGTAGTAAAGGACCAGGTTAGGACTAGGTAGGTTAGTAGTTACTGGGACCAGGTTAGGACTAGGTAGGGTTAGTAGTTACTGGACCAGGTAGGACTAGGTAGGGTGTAGTTACTGGGACCAGGTTAGGACTAGTAGGGTTAATAGTCAGTAGTATGGGACCAGGTTAGAAATAGTAGGGTTAATAGTTACATGGGACCAGGTTAGGACTTGGAGGTTAGTAGTTAATGGACCAGGTTAGGATATAGGTAGTTGAGTAGAGTTACTGGACCAGGTTAGGACTATGTAGGGTTAGTAGTTACTGGACCAGTTAGGACTGTAGGGTTAGTAGTTAGGACCAGGTTAGGACTAGGTAGGGTGTAGTCAGTTACTGGGACCAGGTTAGGGACTAGGTAGGGTTAGCAGTAGTTAGTTACTGGGACCAAGGTTAGGACAAGTAGGGTTAGTAGTTACTGGGACCAGGTTAGGACTAGGTAGGGTTAGCAGTGACTGTAAGTGTACTGGGACCAGGTGTTGGATCTAGGTAGGGTTAGTAGTTACTGGGACCAGGTTAGGACTAGGTAGGGTTAGAGGTCAGTAGTTTACTGGGACCAGGTGTAGACTAGGTAGGGGTTAATGTTAGGGACCATGTTTAGGACTAAGTAGGGTGAGTAGTTACTGGAACCAGGTTAGGACCTAGGTAGGGTTAGTAGTTACTGGGACCAGGTTAGGAACTAGGTAGGTTAATAGTACTGGGACCAGGTTGGACTAGGTAGGGTTAGTAGTTACTGGGACCAGGTTTAGGACTAGGTAGGGTTAGTAGTTACTGGGACCAGGTTAGGACAAGATAGGGGTTAGTAGTACTGGGACAGGTTAGGACTAGGTAGGGTTGTAGTTACGGGACCAGGTTAGGACAGGTGGGTTATAGTAGTAGTTACTGGGACCAGGTTAGACTAATAGGGTTAGTAGTTACTGGGACCAGGTTAGGACTAGGTAGACATAGAGTAGTTAGTAGGACAGGTTAGGACTATGGTAGGGTTGTAGTTACTGGGACCAGGTTAGGACTAGGTAGGGTTAATAGTTACTGGGAAGGTTAGACTAGGTAGGGTTAGAGTCAGTAGTTACTGGGACCAGGTTAGGACTAGGTTGAGGTAGTATAATACGGGACCAGTTAAGACTAGGTAGGGTTAGTAGTTACTGGGACCAGGTTAGGACTAGGTAGGGTTAGTAGTTACTGGACCAGGTTAGGACTAGGTAGGGTTAGAGTTAACGGACCAGGTTAGGACTAGGTAGGGTTAGTAGTTACTGGGACCAGGTTAGGACTAGGTAGGGTTAGTAGGACTGGGACCAGGTTAGGACTAGGTAGGGTTAGTAGTTACTGGGACCAGGTAAGGACTAGGTAGGGTTAGTAGTTACTGGGACCAGGTTAGGACTAAGTGGGGTTAGTAGTTACTGGGACCAGGTTAGGACTAGGTAGGGTTAGTAGTTACTGGAAACAGGTTAGGACTATGTAGGGTTAGTAGTTACTGGGACCAGGTTAGGACTAGGTAGGGTTAGTAGTTACTGGGACCAGGTTAGGACTAGGTAGGGTTAGCAGTCAGTAGTTACTGGGACAAGGTTAGGACTAAATAGGGTTAGTAGTTACTGGGACCAGGTTAGGACTAGGTAGGGTTAGCAGTCAGTAGTTACTGGGACCAGGTTAGGACTAGGTAGGGTTAGTAGTTAATGGGACCAGGTTAGGACTAGGGGGTAGCAGTCAGTAGTTACTGGGACCAGGTTAGAACTAGGTTGGTAATAGTTACTGGGACCAGGTTAGGAGTAAGTAGGGTTAGTATACTGGAAACAGGTTAGGACTAGGTGGGGTTAGTAGTTATTGGGACCAGGTTAGAACTAGGTAGGGTTAGTAGTCAGTAGTTACAAGGACCAGGTTAGGACTAGGTAGGGTTAATAGTTACTGGGACCAGGTTAGGACTAGGTAGGGTTAGTAGTTACTGGGACCAGGTTAGACTAGGTAGGGTTAGTAGTTACTGGGACCAGGTTAGGACTAGGTGGGGTTAGTAGTTACTGGGACCAGGTTAGGACTAGGTAGGGTTGTAGTTAATGGGACCAGGTAGGACTAGGTGGGTTTAGTCAGTAGTTACTGGGACCAGGTTAGGACTAGAGGGTTAGTAGTTACTGGACCAGGTTAGGACTAGGTAGTTAGGAGTAGTAGTACTGGGACCAGGTTAGGTCTAGGTAGGGTTTGTAGTTACTGGGACCAGGTTAGGACAGGTGGGTTATAGTCAGTAGTTACTGGGACCAGGTAGGACTAGGTAGGGTTAGTAGTTACTGGGACCAGGTTAGGACTAGGTAGGATTAGTAGTTACTGGGACCAGGGTAGGACTAGGTAGGGGTAGTAGTTACTGGGACCGGTTAGGATAGGTAGGGTTAGTAGTTACTGGACCAGGTTAGGACTAGGTAGTTAGCGTTAGTAGTTACTGGGACCAGGTTAGGACTAGGTAGGGTTAGAGAGTAGTTACTGGGACCAGGTTGACTAGGTTGGGTTATAGTTACTGGGACAGGTTAGGACTAGGTAGGTTAGTAGTTACTGGGACCAGGTTAGGACTATGTAGGGTTAGTAGTTACTGGGACCAGGTTAGGACTAGGTAGGGTTAGTAGTTACTGGGACCAGGTTAGGACTAGGTAGGGTTAATAGTTACTGGGACCAGGTTAGGACTAGGTAGGGTTAGTAGTTACTGGGACCAGGTTAGGACTAGGTAGGGAGTAGTTACTGGGACAGGTAGGACTAGGTGGGTTCTATAGTCAGTAGTTTACTGGACCAGGTTAGACTAGTGGGTTAATAGTTACTGGGACCAGGTTAGGACTTGTAGGTTAGTAGTTAATGGTAGGTTAGGAATAGGTAGGTTACAGTCGAAGTTACTGGACCAGGTTAGGACGGCTAGGGGTAGTAGTTTACTGGGACCAGGTTAGGACTAGGTAGGGTTATTAGTTTACTGGGACCAGTGTTAGACACTAAGAGGGTAGTAGTTTACTGGGACCAGGTTAGGACTAGGTAGGATTAGAGTCAGAGTTGTACTGGGACCAGGTTAGAACTAGGTAGGGTCAGTAGTTACTGGGACCAGGTTAGGACTAGGTAGGGTCAGTAGTTACTGGGACCAGGTTAGGACTAGGTAGGGTTAGTAGTTACTGGGACCAGGTTAGGACTAGGTAGGGTTAGTAGTTAGTGGGGAACAGGTTAGGACTAGGTAGGGTTAGAGTCAGTAGTTACTGGGACCAGGTAGAACTAGGTTGGGTTATATACTGGGACAGGTTAGGACAGTAGGTTAGTAGTTACTGGAACAGGTTAGGACTTGGTAGGGTTAGTAGTTAATGGGACCAGTTAGGACTAGAAGGGTTAGTAGTCAGTAGTTACTGGTACCAGGTTAGAACTAGGTAGGGTTAATAGTTACTGGGACCAGGTTAGGACTAGTAGGGTTAGTAGTTACTGGGACCAGGTTAGGACTAGGTAGGGTTAGTAGTTACTGGGACCAGGTTAGGACAAGGTAGGGTTAGTAGTTACTGGGACCAGGTTAGGACTAGGTAGGGTTAGTAGTTAATGGGACCTGGTTAGGACTAGGTAGGGTTAGCAGTCAGTAGTTACTGGGACCAGGTTAGAACTAGGTTGGGTTAATAGTTACTGGGACAAGGTTAGGACTAAGTAGGGTTAGTAGTTACTGGGACCAGGTTAGGACTAGGTAGGGTTAGTAGTTACTGGGACCAGGTTAGGACTAGATAGGGTTAGTAGTCAGTAGTTACTGGGACCAGGTTAGAACTAGGTAGGGTTAATAGTTACTGGGACCAGGTTAGGACTAAGTAGGGTTAGTAGTTACTGGGACCAGGTTAGGACTAGGTAGGGTTAGCAGTCAGTAGTTACTGGGACCAGGTTAGGACTAGGTAGGGTTAGTAGTTACTGGGACCAGGTTAGGACTAGGTAGGGTTAGTAGTTACTGGGACCAGGTTAGGACTAGGTAGGGTTAGCAGTCAGTAGTTACTGGGACCAGGTTAGGACTAGGTAGGGTTAGTAGTTAATGGGACCAGGTTAGGACTTGGTAGGTTTAGTAGTTAATGGTACCAGGTTAGGACTAGGTAGGGTTAGCAGTCAGAAGTTACTGGGACCAGGTTAGGACTAGGTAGGGTTAGTAGTTACTGGGACCAGGTTAGGACTAGGTAGGGTTATTAGTTACTGGGACCAGGTTAGGACTAGGTAGGGTTAGTGGTTACTGGGACCAGGTTAGGACTAGGTAGGGTTAGTAGTTACTGGGACCAGGTTAGGACTAGGTCAGGTTAGTAGTTAATGGGACCAGGTTAGGACTAGGTAGGGTTAATAGTTAGTAGTTACTGGGACCAGGTAAGGACTAGGTAGGGTTAGTAGTTAGTAGTTATTGGGACCAGGTTAGGACTAGGTAGGGTTAGTAGTTATTGGGACCAGGTTAGGACTAGGTAGGGTTAGTAGTTACTGGGACCAGGTTAGGACTAGGTAGGGTTAGTAGTTACTGGGACCAGGTTAGGACTAGGTAGGGTTAGTAGTTACTGGGACAAGGTTAGGACTAGGTAGGGTTAGCAGTCAGTAGTTACTGGGACCAGGTTAGAACTAGGTTGGGTTAATAGTTACTGGGACAAGGTTAGGACTAAGTAGGGTTAGTAGTTACTGGGACCAGGTTAGGACTAGGTAGGGTTAGCAGTCAGTAGTTACTGGGACCAGGTTAGGACTAGGTAGGGTTAGTAGTTAATGGGACCAGGTTAGGACTAGGTAGGGTTAGCAGTCAGTAGTTACTGGGACCAGGTTAGAACTAGGTTGGGTTAATAGTTACTGGGACAAGGTTAGGACTAAGTAGGGTTAGTAGTTACTGGAACCAGGTTAGGACTAGGTAGGGTTAGTAGTTACTGGGACCAGGTTAGGACTAGATAGGGTTAGTAGTCAGTAGTTACTGGGACCAGGTTAGAACTAGGTAGGGTTAATAGTTACTGGGACCAGGTTAGGACTAGGTAGGGTTAGTAGTTACTGGGACCAGGTTAGGACTAGGTAGGGTTAGTAGTTACTGGGACCAGGTTAGGACTAGGTAGGGTTAGTAGTTACTGGGACCAGGTTAGGACTAGGTAGGGTTAATAGTCAGTAGTTACTGGGACCAGGTTAGAACTAAGTAGGGTTAATAGTTACTGGGACCAGGTTAGGACTTGGTAGGTTTAGTAGTTAATGGTACCAGGTTAGGACTAGGTAGGGTTAGCAGTCAGTAGTTACTGGGACCAGGTTAGGACTAGGTAGGGTTAGTAGTTACTGGGACCAGGTTAGGACTAGGTAGGGTTAGCAGTCAGTAGTTACTGGGACCAGGTTAGAACTAGGTTGGGTTAATAGTTACTGGGACAAGGTTAGGACTAAGTAGGGTTAGTAGTTACTGGGACCAGGTTAGGACTAGGTAGGGTTAGCAGTCAGTAGTTACTGGGACCAGGTTAGGACTAGGTAGGGTTAGTAGTTAATGGGACCAGGTTAGGACTAGGTAGGGTTAGCAGTCAGTAGTTACTGGGACCAGGTTAGAACTAGGTTGGGTTAATAGTTACTGGGACAAGGTTAGGACTAAGTAGGGTTAGTAGTTACTGGAACCAGGTTAGGACTAGGTAGGGTTAGTAGTTACTGGGACCAGGTTAGGACTAGATAGGGTTAGTAGTCAGTAGTTACTGGGACCAGGTTAGAACTAGGTAGGGTTAATAGTTACTGGGACCAGGTTAGGACTAGGTAGGGTTAGTAGTTACTGGGACCAGGTTAGGACTAGGTAGGGTTAGTAGTTACTGGGACCAGGTTAGGACTAGGTAGGGTTAGTAGTTACTGGGACCAGGTTAGGACTAGGTAGGGTTAGCAGTCAGTAGTTACTGGGACCAGGTTAGGACTAGGTAGGGTTAGCAGTCAGTAGTTACTGGGACCAGGTTAGGACTAGGTAGGGTTAGTAGTTACTGGGACCAGGTTAGGACTAGGTAGGGTTAGTAGTTACTGGGACCAGGTTAGGACTAGGTAGGGTTAGTAGTTACTGGGACCAGGTTAGGACTAGGTAGGGTTAGTAGTTACTGGGACCAGGTTAGGACTAGGTAGGGTTAGTAGTTACTGGGACCAGGTTAGGACTAGGTAGGGTTAGTAGTTACTGGGACCAGGTTAGGACTAGGTAGGGTTAGTAGTTACTGGGACCAGGTTAGGACTAGATAGGGTTAGTAGTTACTGGGACCAGGTTAGGACTAGGTAGGGTTAGTAGTCAGTAGTTACTGGGACCAGGTTAGAACTAGGTAGGGTTAATAGTTACTGGGACCAGGTTAGGACTAGGTAGGGTTAGTAGTTAATGGGACCAGGTTAGGACTAGGTAGGGTTAGCAGTCAGTAGTTACTGGGACCAGGTTAGGACTAGGTAGGGTTAGTAGTTAATGGGACCAGGTTAGGACTAGGTAGGGTTAGCAGTCAGTAGTTACTGGGACCAGGTTAGGACTAGGTAGGGTTAGTAGTTACTGGGACCAGGTTAGGACTAGGTAGGGTTAGTAGTTACTGGGACCAGGTTAGGACTAGGTAGGGTTAGCATTGGGTTACTCAGATGGTCACTGTTCTCTGTTTCTTGAACCACTCATTGTCATACCAAAGATATTTACTTTGAGATTATAAATGTATAGTAATCCTGTTTCACAGTTGTCAGCTGAGAGGGTTGATAGCATGTAGGTCATGAAAACAAAAGCACTTCCCTGGCAGATGTTTATCTCTACATGTTCATTGACTGGTGCTTGCTCTAGCCTGAAGTCCAGAACCTGTTTTGTGCTAACATTCCACTCCTTGTACTCACTCTGTCATGACGAGGAATGGAATGCTAGCTAAACAGACTGGTAGCCAGGCTATGGTTGCTCTGCTGCTCCCCTCTTCTCTGTTTGTTGTCCCTGGTGGGTTCCCTGTCTACCTGCCTGCCTGTCCTGAAAGAGACTCTTTGACTGAGTCTGGCACATGACTGCTCAGTCCCTGTCTGGTATAATGGGCCTCTGTGCAGTGTGCCTAGAAGCAGGAGGAGACCGGGAGCTGTTCCATTGGTATAGGGTGTTGCCCCTACACGCTGATCTCAGGTTAGATTTGAATTTTCCCCCACTGGTTAAATTTAGGATTGGGGAGTGTAAGCTGATCCTAGATCTGTACTTAGGGAAACTTCACCCTGGAGCCTGTTCCACTAGGGGAGAGCACCTCATACTCAGAGGGGTGGATGTTCTCTTAAACATGGTGCTACTGTCTGTCAAACATAGAGGGAGATCCTGTGGAGCAGTGGTTCCCAACTCCAGTCCTCCAGTCCCCCCAACTGCCCAACTCCAGTCCTCCAGTCCTCTTAACAACTCCAGTCCTCCAGGACCCCCAACAGCCCTCCTCCAGTCCTCCAGTCCCCCCAACAGCCCTCCTCCAGTCCTCCAGTCCCCCCAACTACCCAACTCCAGTCCTCCAGTCCCCCCAACTGCCCAACTCCAGTCCTCCAGTCCTCTTAACAGGCCAACTCCAATTCTCCAGTCCCCCCAACAGGCCAACTCCAGTCCTCAGGGACCCACAACAGCCCTCCTCCAGTCCCCCCAACTGCCCAACTCCAGTCCTCCAGTCCCCCCAACTGCCCAACTCCAGTCCTCCAGTCCTCTTAACAGGCCAACTCCAATTCTCCAGTCCCCCCAACTGCCCAACTCCAGTCCTCCTGGACCCCCAACAGCCCAACTCCAGTCCTCCTGGACCCCCAACAGCCCAACTCCAGTCCTCCTGGACCCCCAACAGCACACGTTGTTGACCCGGACAAACGCACCTGATTCAACTAATCATCAAGCGCTCAATGAGTTGAATCAGGTATGTTTGTCCGGGTCTACAGGAACTAGACTAGTGTCCTGTCCAGGAGGTGTACTGTTCATCAAGCTTTCTCACTACAGAAACAGGAGATAGACTAGTGTCCTGTGGGTTCTGACTTGGCTACTTAATATTACAGCATGACTCAGTTATAAGAGGTTATAACAGTGTCCTGTGTGCCCCCATGCAGTCTGGGCGGAGGGACGTTCCTGGGGCTGTCTGCTGACTGGTTGCTGGAGATGGCAGGGGAAGAGCACGGGGTGGACAAGCTAGTATGGGACATCTACGAAGAGGACTACGAACACGTCGGCGTCCCCCGCTGGGCTGTAGCCTCCAGGTAAACAGTTAGTAGTACCATGGGTGTATTCATTAGTGCACACAGTAGAAAAACGTTTTGCAACAGAAACAAGAGTTTGTTATTGGAAAAATGTAGGTAGGTCCCTCCCCGTTTCAGCCCATTTGCTTCTGTTTGGTTCCTTGTAAATACACCTCAGAACATGTTGCCAGGTTGCAAAAGAGGTTTTGAACCTCAAAGACCTTTCCTGGTTAAACCAAAAAAATTATAATTCCATGACGGTTTACAAACATCAATATTTCCTCTCTCACTAAAGATTTGAATGAATCAGACTTTAATCAGTTCAAGTAGCATCATGTCCTTCCATCCTATACATAAGTAGCTACTACTTCTTATCTAATAACTCATACCAGTTAAACACATCTGCATTTCTGTCTTCTAGTTTTGGGAACATGATGTATTTCTGTCTTCTAGTTTTGGGAACATGATGTATTTCTGTCTTCTAGTTTTGGGAACATGATGTATTTCTGTCTTCTAGTTTTGGGAACATGATGTACAGTACCAGTCAAATGTTTGAACACCTACTCATTCAAGAGTTTCTTTATTTTTACAAATTTCTACATTGTAGAATAATAGTTAAGACACATGTAGTAACCAAAAAAGTGTTAAACAAATCAAAATATATTTAAGATTCTTCAAAGTAGCCACCCATTGCCTTGATGACAGCTTTGCACACACTTGGCATTGGTGTTTGGCTGTTCAGAGTGGTGCTTGGCTGTCCAGGGAGGTGCTTGGCCGTCCAGGGAGGTGCTTGGCCGTCCAGGGAGGTGCTTGGCCGTCCAGGGCGGGGCTTGGCCATCCAGGGCCGGGCTTGGCCGTCCAGGGCGGGGATTGGCCGTCCAGGGCGGGGCTTGGCCGTCCAGGGCGGGGCTTGGCCGTCCAGGGCGGGGCTTGGCCGTCCAGGGCGGTGCTTGGCCGTCCAGGTTGGTGCTTGGCTGTCCAGTTAGTAGGCAGCTAAAGGTCTACTTCCAAGAAAACAACATCTTAAATGGAATGCAATCAGGTTTTAGGTCTGGCCACAACACTGTTTCAGCAACGTTGAAGGTTTTAAAAGACATCCACTGTGCTCTTGATAAGAAGTTACATTGTGTGTCTGTTTTAATTGATTTGTCGAAGGCTTTTGACACTGTGGACCATGCTGTGTTAGTGCAAAGGTTAAAATGTTGTGGAATTACTGGTCATGCTCTAGATTGGTTTATAAATTACCTATCAAATCATACACAATGTGTAATAGCGGATGGTTGTAAATCTGAGTCCATAGAGGTGTGCTCAGGTATTCCACAAGGTTCTATTTTGGGCCCACTGTTGTTCATTTTGTATATCAACAACATTGGGGATCTTATTGAAACAGCAGATGTTCATTTTTATGCAGATGATACTGTTCTTTATTCAAGTGGTAGTAGTTTATCTTTGGCTTTTGAAAATGCCCAAAGAGCATTTAACATCATACAACAGAATCTGTATGATTTAAAGCTGGTTCTAAATTCAGGTAAAACAAAATGCATGTTATTTTCAAATGCCAGGCATGTTACCAATCATGTCATTGCTACATTTGCTGGACATACTATAGAGCAAGTTAAATTGTACAAATATTTGGGTGTTTGGGTTGATGATAAGCTGAGCATGTAGAGAACTTGATAAGGAAGCTCAAGCTGAAAATAGGATTTTATTACCGGCATAAGGCTTGTTTTTCTCTGGAGACCAGGAAGGAGCTGGTACGATGTGCATTACTGTCGATTTTAGATTTTAGTGATGTTATATATATATGCAGGCCTCAGCCACTACCCTGTTCCATCTCTGTTCTTTTTAGTCAGGCCAGTAAATAAATATCAATTACGGTCCCATTCTGATTTGCTTCTAACAGTAACAAAAATTTGAACAGGTCATGGTAGAAATAGTTTTAGTTACTCAGCTCCGTGGTCCTGGAATTCTCTCCTGAACATTTAAAAATGTTATGATCTAGTTTCGTTGGTGGAGTTTAAACACTTGATCCATGTATATATCATAGAAGAGTGTCATTGTTGTCAGGCCAGCTGTTTTTAGTCAAGATGTTTGTGTTTTTAACGTAATATGTAATTGTTGTACTGTATGTGTGTTTATAGTTTTGTTTAATGTTAACATCATGTTAACATGAGATAACATCTCTTTTCCAAGAGAGACCTGGTCCAATAGCAGCAGGGGGAACAACGTTTCAGACAAAACAACTTACATACACTAACACAAGTGTATGTAAGTTGTTTTGTCTGAAACGTTGTTCCCCCTGCTACTATTGGACCAGGTCTCTCTTGGAAAAGAGATGTTATCTCAATGACAAAAACCTGTATAAATAGAGGTTAAATTAAAAAAAATTTAAAGGGTGGTGTTTGGCTGTTCAGGGTGGTCGACTCCTATGTTACGAATCACCGGTTCACTGACTTTTTAGCTCAAATTACTTTCTATCTTCCGAAAATACCTTTTCAGCTTTTCTAATCAAATCCAATTTTATGACAAATGATGCGTCCTCTCCTTCAGTGTCGAACTAAGCAGGTAACTATGTTGCCAGTCAATTATCAGTTTGACTAGGCTACTAATAATTCCTGGGTTCAGCATTCAAAAGTCATTTTGTATGCTGAACCCAGGAAGTATCAGTAGCCTAGTTAAACTGAACTGGTCTATCGACTGGTCCCAGGGCCGAAGGTAAGACTATCGACTGGTCCCAGGTCCCAAGGTAAGACTATCGACTGGTCCCAGGTCCCAAGGTAAGACTATCGACTGGTCCCAGGTCCCAAGGTAAGACTATCGACTGGTCCCAGGTCCCAAGGTAAGACTATCGACTGGTCCCAGGTCCCAAGGTATGACTATCGACTGGTCTAAAGGCCCAAGGTAAGACTTATCGACTGGTCTAAAGGCCCAAGGTAAGACTTATCGACTGGTCTAAAGGCCCAAGGTAAGACTTATCGACTGGTCTAAAGGCCCAAGGTAAGACTATCGACTGGTCTAAAGGCCCAAGGTAAGACTATCGACTGGTCTAAAGGCCCAAGGTAAGACTATCGACTGGTCTAAAGGCCCAAGGTAAGACTATCGACTGGTCCCAGGGCCCAAGGTAAGACTATCGACTGGTCCCAGGGCCCAAGGTAAGACTATCGACTGGTCCCAGGGCCCAAGGTAAGACTATCGACTGGTCCCAGGGCCCAAGGTAAGACTATCGACTGGTCCCAGGGCCCAAGGTAAGACTTATCGACTGGTCTAAAGGCCCAAGGTAAGACTTATCGACTGGTCTAAAGGCCCAAGGTAAGACTTATCGACTGGTCTAAAGGCCCAAGGTAAGACTTATCGACTGGTCTAAAGGCCCAAGGTAAGACTTATCGACTGGTCTAAAGGCCCAAGGTAAGACTTATCGACTGGTCTAAAGGCCCAAGGTAAGACTTATCGACTGGTCTAAAGGCCCAAGGTAAGACTTATCGACTGGTCTAAAGGCCCAAGGTAAGACTTATCGACTGGTCTAAAGGCCCAAGGTAAGACTTATCGACTGGTCTAAAGGCCCAAGGTAAGACTTATCGACTGGTCTAAAGGCCCAAGGTAAGACTTATCGACTGGTCTAAAGGCCCAAGGTAAGACTTATCGACTGGTCTAAAGGCCCAAGGTAAGACTTATCGACTGGTCTAAAGGCCCAAGGTAAGACTTATCGACTGGTCTAAAGGCCCAAGGTAAGACTTATCGACTGGTCTAAAGGCCCAAGGTAAGACTTATCGACTGGTCTAAAGGCCCAAGGTAAGACTTATCGACTGGTCCCAGGTCCCAAGGTAAGACTTATCGACTGGTCCCAGGTCCCAAGGTAAGACTTTCGACTGGTCCCAGGTCCCAAGGTAAGACTATCGACTGGTCCCAGGTCCCAAGGTAAGACTATCGACTGGTCCCAGGCCCCAAGGTAAGACTATCGACTGGTCCCAGGTCCCAAGGTAAGACTATCGACTGGTCCCAGGTCCCAAGGTAAGACTATCGACTGGTCTAAAGGCCCAAGGTAAGACTATCGACTGGTCCCAGGTCCCAAGGTAAGACTTATCGACTGGTCTAAAGGCCCAAGGTAAGACTTATCGACTGGTCTAAAGGCCCAAGGTAAGACTATCGACTGGTCCCAGGGCCGTTTGCTACGTTTTCCATATTGTACATTTCTCTCCTCTCTCCGTTCCTCTTTCTTTTTTTTTAATCAGCATTAGTACAGTCTACATGATCCCAGTTCTAGCTCCAAGACGGAGTCCATTTGAGAAAAAACTAAAAAGTGGACTGTGCTAATTTACTGGCACATTGGAACCACAGTTTAACAACTCTGTAGGTAGTGCTCAAAATAATGACGTCATATCTTCACCTTCACCTTCAGGCTACTCCGGTCAGTATTAGATCAAAGAGTCCTCCAGATGCAATGTGTTATCCTCCCAATATCTGCACAGCGCATCTGACTAGAATTATTGTAGGCGTTGACAGGCATGAGCGGTTTTTAGATCAAAGCGAGCACATTTGTGAAAAATCAAATCAAATTTTTAAAAGTCACATACACACGGTTAGCAGATGTTAATGTGAGCGTAGTGAATATGCTTCTAGTTCTGACAGTGCAGCTATATCTAACAAGTAATCTAGCAATTCCACAACAAATACCTAATACACACTAAAGGGATGGAATAAGAATATGTACATATAAATATATGAATGAGTGATGACCGAGCGGCATAGGCAAGGTGCAATAAAATGGTATAAAATACAGTATATACATATGAGATGAGTAATGCAAGATATGTAAACATGATTAAAGTGACATTTATTAAAAAGCATGTCTTCACAGGATTGTCTGTCTTTCTACAGGCTACATACCAGGAGCACGATCTCAATGTTCAAAATAAACCAGAGAGCTACATTCTGCGACCAGAGGATCAATAGTTTAACAAAATAACAGTGTATTAAAATGTTCTCACAAGCACACACATTTAACTGCCAAAATAAAGGGAACACCAACAAAGTGTAGGGTATTGGGCCACCGCGAGCTTCCAGAACAGCTTCAATGCTCCGTGGCATAGATTCTACAAGTGGACCTAAACCACGCCAGGAAAATGCACCCCACCACACAGCATATACTTTGTATCACTTATTTACTCAAGTGTTTCCTTTATTTTGTGGGAACAAGGTACAGTTTGGAAAGTAAATGAGAAGACTAGTCTGTGTGTGGCACCAATATAAACTATTCTCAAGGACTCCTGATTATTATTTATTATATTATATATATATATATTTATTATATTATTATTATTATATTATTATTATTTTATATTTATTATTATATATATATATTTATTATATTATTAGTATTATATTATTATTATTATATATTTATTATATATTATTTTTTTTTTTTTTTTGCAAACAGCAGAACTGTTTTTCAAAGTATCTCATCTTGAGATAGGCTACTGCCATCAATTTGAGTAGTAAAATTTAAAAAAAGAATAATCTTAATCCGGCCCTGCATGACAATAACATTAATACATGCTAATAGCTTAATAGTTAACTAGCGAGATACACTATTTTGAATTGGTTGTCGTTTGGCTGGTTATCTAGTTTGTCTGTTGTATATCAGTATTTTACCATGCTGCACAAATGTCTCTCTCCTCTGGCAACTGCCCACTGGCATACACGCCGTGATGCACACACCATGACTTTTACAGGATTTTCTGTGCTATAACTGGGCAGATAACTCAGTAACTAGCACGCCCCCCTATCCTCATCGACGGGGCAGCAGTGGAGAAGGTGAAAGGTTTTAAGTTCCTCGGCGTACACATCACGGACAAACTGAAATGGTCAACCCACACAGACAGTGTGGTGAAGAAGGCGCAACAGTGCCTCTTCAACCACAGGAGGCTGAAGAAATGTGGCTTGTCACCTAAAACCCTCACAAACGAGGTCAGTACAGATGCACAAATCACCGCCTGGAACGGCAACTGCTCCGCCCATAAATGCAAGGCTTTCCAGAGGGTGGTGCGGTCTGCACAACCCATCACCGGGGTCACACTGCCTGCCCTCCAGGACACCTACAGCACCCGGTGTCACAGGAAGGCCAAAAAGATCATCAAGGACAACAACCATCCGAGCCACTGCCTGTTCACCCCGCTATCATCCAGAAGGCGAGGTCAGTACAGGTGCATCAAAGCTGGGACCGAGAGATTGAAAAAACAGCTTCTATCTCAAGGCCATCCGACTGTTAAACAGCCATCACCTAACACAGAGAGGCTGCTGCCTACATACACATTGGCCACTTTAAAATCAGACCCATCTTTCACTCCATAAACCAAGGTTTCCATCTTTTGGTGACATGTACAATGTGCATAGAACAGGTTGTGCTTTTTTTTATTAGTGTTTGTAATATATTTATTTGGTATGGAAAATAAATGATTTTAATGTCAGGTGGTGCTTAAACAGCCTACCTCTATTTGTTGCAAATTCTGTAATGGAAATCCACGTGTTTTTCGATTGAAAGATAGTCAAATTAAATCAGAGGAAAAATGTTTTTAGAAAGCTGTCATAACTTAAATATTTCATGGTAATGAAAGTCAGATTTTCCTCTAGGCTATATCTTCTTGGAAATAGAAAGATATAAATATGAATTATTGTGAACATTTTTATTGATGTTATAAAAGCGTTATGAAAGTGGAAAATCTCTTACAAAATCATGAATGAAAGGGGCAGTGTCTTCAGGGAAATCCGTCCCCTTTTTAAAGTCGTGCAACAAGTCGACGAGTCAGCTCCAGCTCTCCCTCCTCTCTCCCTCTGCTGAGGGCTGTACAGCTGGCAATTTACAGACAGACGGGATGAACGTCAATTGGCTAGGAGGTCCAAGCCCCGCAAACCGAACGCTTCTATAAGGTGCATAAATCAAGACGAAACCATTTTTCTCTCAATTTTTATTTTGTCAAGGTTTGAAAACATTAGAGAAAATAACATTTAGTATAGAAGAGTCTATCCCTGGAACCATCTAAAACCGTTATAAACTTTCGAGGCTGGACACGTTGTAACCGGTAAGTTCAAGCTTTTTGTCGTTAGGGTAAAACAAATGTCATCGGGGCAGTGAAGTGGTAGTTGCTAAGATACATCTCCTCATTCTTCCTTTCCAAATAAAACATTTTATACATGTAGACGAACTTCTTGGTAACATTTGAAACGTTCAGGTTGTGGTTTGAGAAAGATGAGCAGCTACATTAACCTAAATGAGCTAGCCAGACGGCTAGAAAGTTAGACAGCTCGACAGTAACCTAGCCATGGCGTGTGTGGGATATTATCAGCACAGGTAATGATAGTTGTCTTTTCAGATCTGTCCCAAAAGCAAGTCTGTCCTGTCTAACACAGAACCATTATAATGGTGTGCTAATGACTACAATATCGGTGTGTAGTCTGAATCTTAGTGGCTGAGGAAATTCTCATGTATTTATCTGCCATTTGCCTGTAAAGTGTCCTGATATAATAGTAGTAATCGTGTAGCGTTAATAGCCTTATTTCATCAATTGTCCTTTGGAGAGAGGGAGAGCAACCTGGTCTCAGAGCATTTCGTATTATTCTGCACGTAAATCCAAGGGAGAGAGGGCTTCAAGTGGTTTCCACTAGATAACACAGCCACAAAGTCTACATTGGCAACAATTGCTTTTTGGTCTTACTTTAGGGTTCGGTATAAGGTTATGGTTAGGTTAAAATAAGATTTTAACGGGCCTCCCGGGTGGCGCAGTGGTCTAGGGCACTGCATCGCAGTGCTAACTGCGCCACCAGAGTCTCTGGGTTCGCGCCCAGGCTCTGTCGCAGCCGGCCGCGACCGGGAGGTCCGTGGGGCGACGCACAATTGGGCTAGCGTCGTCCGGGTTAGGGTGGGTTTTGCCGGTAGGGATATCCTTGTCTCATCGCGCTCCAGCGACTCCTGTGGCGGGCCGGGCGCAGTGCGCGCTAACCAAGGGGGCCAGGTGGGGCTCCGACACATTGGTGCGGCTGGCTTCCGGGTTGGAGGCGCGCTGTGTTAAGAAGCAGTGCGGCTTGGTTGGGTTGTGCTTCGGAGGACGCATGGCTTTCGACCTTCGTCTCTCCCGAGCCCGTACGGGAGTTGTAGCGATGAGACAAGATAGTAATTACTAGCGATTGGATACCACGAAAAATTGGGGAGAAAAGGGGATAAAATAAAAAAAATAAAAATAAAAAAAATAAAATAAATAAGATTTTAACAAAGAAAAATTGTATAAATGGGTGGGGTTTAGCCGTAATTATGACTTTGTGGCTGTTAACTAGTGACGATCGCTTCAGATCTTGAAATTACTGATTTTCTTTCCAGAGCTATTGCCTGTCACTCAAAGGGCATTTTTTTTTACAAACATAACGCAATGGTAAATCTTAGCGCTGGCTGTAGGGTTATAGGTACGGGGGTGTGTCTGAAATATTTTTGCTACTTTCACTGCTGGAATAATGAGCGCAATAGCTGGTGGTTGTGCGAAAAGGGGATACCTAGTCAGTTGTAAAGGGGGATACCTAGTCAGTTGGAAAAGGGGGATACCTAGTCAGTTGGAAAAGGGGGATACCTAGTCAGTTGTACAACTGAATGTATTCAATTGAAATGTGTCTTCCTCATTTAACTCAACCCCTCTGAATCAGAGAGGTGCGGGGGGCTGTCTTTAATCAACATCCATGTCTTCGGCGCCCAGGGAACAGTGCCTTGCTCAGGGGCAGACTGCCTTGTTCAGGGGCAGAATGACAGATTTTTACCTTGTCAGCTCGGGGATTCGATCCAACAACCTTCCGGTTACTGGCCCAACGCTCTGAAAGTGCTGGGTTTTGATGAATTTATAAAATAAAATAAAACCAATTTCATATTGCTGTTGTGTCAAGTTCTGTAAGGTTATTGACGGTCTTTGCATTGTATCAACTACAAATTCGTCTGGGCAAAGTTATTCTCCTTGTCCGTTGTGTATTGATACGTTTCATTAAATAGCATAGGCTACAGTAATGAGTAAGAACAGCAGTAAACACATTGTTGTTTCAATCCAGTGTTTGCTGTCAGGAGTGTTGACAGTCAACATTTTTGTAATTGGCTTCAACGTGTATAGGACATATGCACATGTAGGTAGAGTTAAAGTGACTATGCATAGATTATAAACAGAGAGCAGCAGGAGTGTAAAGAGGGGTCTGGGTAGCCCTTTGATTAGCTGTTCAGCAGTCTTATGGCTTGGGGGTAGAAGCTGTTAAGAAGCCTTTTGAACCTCGACTTGGCGCTCCGGTACCGCTTGCCGTGCGGTAGCAGAGAGAACAGTCTATGACTGGGGTGGCTGGAGTCTTTGACAATTTTTAGGGCCTTCCTCTGACACCGCCTGGTATAGAGGTCCTGGATGGCAGGAAGCTTGGCCCCAGTGATGTACTGGGCCATTCGCACTACCCTCTTTTATTTTTGATTTATTTGATTTCCCCTTTATTTAACCGGGGCTATATCACCGCCTGGTACCAGGTAGGCTAGTTAAGAACAAGTTCTCATTTACAACTGCGACCTGGCCAAGATTAAGCATAGCAGTGCGACACATACAACAACACAGAGTTACACATGGAGTAAACAATAAACAAGCCAATAACACAAACAAGTCGATGACACAGTAGAAAAAAGAAAGTCTATATACAGTGTGTGCAAAAGGCATGAGGAGGTAGGCAATAAATAGGCCATAGGAGCGAATAATTACAATTTAGCAGATTAACACTGGAGTGATAAATGAGCAGATGATGATGTGCAAGTAGAGATACTGGTGTGCAAAAGAGCAGAAAAGTAAATAAAATAGAAACAGTATGGGGATGAGGTAGGTAAATTGGGTGGGCTATTTACAGATGGACTATGTACAGCTGCAGCGATCGGTTAGCTGCTCAGATAGTTGATGTTTAAAGTTGGTGAGGGAAATAAAAGTCTCCAACTTCACTGGCAGCAGAGAACTGGAAGGAAAGGCGGCCAAATGAGGTGTTGGCTTTGGGGATGATCAGTGAGATATACCTGCTGGAACGTGTGCTACGGGTGGGTGTTATCGTGACCAGTGAACTGAGATAAGGCGTAGCTTTACCTAGCATAGACTTAGATGACCTGGAGCCCGTGGGTCTGGCGACGAGTATGTAGCGAAGGCCAGCCGACTAGAGCATACAGGTCGCAGTGGTGGGTGGTATAAGGGGCTTTGGTGACAAAACGGATGGCACTGTGATAGACTGCATCCAGTTTGCTGAGTAGAGTGTTGGAAGCTATTTTGTAGATGACATCGCCGAAGTCGAGGATCGGTAGGATAGTCAGTTTTACGAGGGTACGTTTGGCGGCGTGAGTGAAGGAGGCTTTGTTGCGAAATAGAAAGCCGATTCTAGATTTGATTTTGGATTGGAGATGTTTAATATGAGTCTGGAAGGAGAGTTTACAGTCTAGCCAGACAACTAGGTATTTATAGTTGTCCATATATTCTAGGTCGGAACCGTCCAGGGTAGTGATGCTAGACGGGCGGGCGGGTGCGGGCAGCGATCGTTTGAAGAGCATGCATTTGGTTTTACTAGCATTTAAGAGCAGTTGGAGGCCACGGAAGGAGAGGTGTATGGCATTGAAGCTCGTCTGGAGGTTAGTTAACACAGTGTCCAAAGAAGGGACAGAAGTATACAGAATGGTGTCGTCTGCGTAGAGGTGGATCAGGGAATCACCCGCAGCAAGAACGACATCATTGATATATACAGAGAAAAGAGTCGGCCCGAGAATTGAACCCTGTGGTACCCCCATAGAGACTGCCAGAGGTCCTGTAGTGCCTTGCGGTCAGAGGCCGAGCAGTTGCCATACCAGGCAGTGATGCAACCAGTCAGGACGCTCTCGATGGTGCAGCTGTAGAACCTTTTGAGGATCTGAGGACCCATGCCAAATCTTTTCAGTCTCCTGATGGGGAATAGGCTTTGTCGTGCACTCTTCACGACTGTCTTAGTTTCTGTCTTAGTTTCACATGGCAACGGGCCACAAATCTTGCTGCTGTGACTGCACACTGGCATTTCACCTAATAGATATGGGAGTTTGTCAAAATCGGATTGGTTTTCTAATTCTTTGTGGGTCTCTGTAATCTGAGGGAAATATGTGTCTCTAATATGGTCATATATTTGGCAGCTCAGTTTCCACCTCATTTTGTGGGCAATGTGCTCACAACGGCGACCTCTCTCAATAGCAAGGCTATGCTCACTGAGTCTATACATTGTCATGTGTTCTGCCACTGTGTACTCTCTGTTTAGGGCCAAATCACATTCTAGTTTGCTCTGTTTTTGGTAATTCTTTCCAATGTGTCAAGTAATCTTTTGTTCCTCATGATTTGGTTGGGTCTAATTGTGTTCCTGTCCTGGGACTCTGTGGGGTCTGTTTGTGTTTATGCCGAGGTAGGTATAGTTTTTCGTGTGCTATAAGGCAGGTATTTCCAAACTTGGGTAATGCCATCGGGTACGCCAAATAAAATGTGCCATTTTTTCAGTCCATTTATATTTTCCAACGGGGCTATACATTTGGGTGAGTTTTTTTTCTTGCCTGAGTAGCCTCGTTTCACTTCCAAAAATAAAATTAAACCATCTGTGTTGTTATTTCGCAAAACACTAATGTCAAATACAGGTAGCCTAGTGAAATAATTAACATCCAATCACATTAACCATTACTCTCTCACGGGAATTCCACTAACGGTTCGTATGTAGCCAAATGTGGCTGCTGCTCATGTTGATATTTGTACTGATGGAGCAAAAGACAGGGAGACATAGTGGAGTGGTAATGCGCGTGCAAGCAGTTGCTCCCGAAGCCACTTGGGTACACTGCAGCATCCACCGAGAGTTGGATGTTTTGGGCACTACAGTGAAAATGGTTAACTTTGTTAAAGCAAAGCCCCTGAACTCTCGTGTATTTTCTGCACTATGCAATGATATGGGCAGCGACCATGTAACGCTTTTACAACATACAAAGTGCGCTGGTTATCAAGGGGCAAAGTATTAACACATTCTTTTGAATTGAGAGACAAGCTTAAAGTTTTCTTTACTGACCATAATTTTCAGTTTCTCACACGACTGACCTATGTGGGTGATGTTTTTTCTCGCCTGAATGATCTGAATCTAGGATTACAGGGACTCTCCCCAACTATATTCAATGTTTCGGGACAAAATTGAGGCTATGATTAAGAAGTTGGAGCTCTTCTCTGTCTGCATTAACAAGGACAACACACAGGTCTTTCCATCATTGTATGATTTTTTTTTTTTTGTGAGCAAAGAACTCAAGCTTACGGACAATGTCAAATGTGATATAGCGAAGCACCTGAGTGAGTTGGGTGCGCAATTACGCAGGTACTTTCCCGAAACGGACGACACAAACAACTGGATTCGTTATCCCTTTCATGCCCTGCCTCCAGTCCACTTACCGATATCTGAACAAGAGAGCCTCATCAAGATTGCAACAAGCGGTTCTGTGAAAATGTAATTTAATCAGAAGCCACTGCCAGATTCTGGAATGGGCTGTGCTCAGAGTATCCTGCCTTGGCAAAACACGCTGTTAAGACAATGATAACCTTTGCAACTACATACCTATGTGAGAGTAGATTCTCGACCCTCACTAGCATGAAAACTAAATACAGGCACAGACTGTGTGGAAAAGGATTTAAGACGGAGACTCTCTCCAATACAACCCAACATTGCAGAGTTATATGCATCCTTTCAAGCACACCCTTCTCATTAACCTGTGGTGAGTTATTCACAATTTTTGATGAACAAATAAGGTTTTATATGTAAGATGGTTAAATAAAAGCAAAATGATTGATTATTATTATTTGTGCCCTGTTCCTATAAGAGCTCTTTGTCACTTCCCACTGTTGGGTTCTGCGAATCTGAAATATACTTATTCGTGTCACTGAGGGAGAGAGGCTAATGTATCAGGGAAAGCGATCACGTGGCAGGCATTGATAAGGGGAGAGAGCCATGGATTAGTAATGAGGAGGGGAGGGGGGGGGGTGGTCGAGATCAGGTCAGGTCACGTTAAGGGAGAAAGAGAAGTTTATGACCCGTATCACTTAGTTTCCTGCCTAACAGTAAAGATACAATGTTTGTACAGATGTGAAGGAGGAGACTCAGCCTATGAGGAAGGGTTACATATCAGTGCTTGTGTGGAAAAAAAAATTCTAATCGAGCTGAGCCTCTGGGAGAATAAACTTGTTTAAGCAGTTCATAATGTCCGGTGAGTTTTATACTCTGAGAATTAGAACCGAACACCACGCGCCTGGTTGTGACAAAAACACACTCGTTATTATGTTTAATACATGTAGAGTGTGTGTGTGGCAGGCTTACAACGATGGCAAAAAACAACATTTGAGAGTGCGCTGACCCTGGTGCTAGAGGGGGTACAGCTGGAGGTTGAATGTTTGATAAAGGGGTACGGGACTATAACAAGTTGGGGAACCACTGCTCTAGGGCAACTGTGTCTAAATGGGATTTGTATTTGTGGTCCTGGCAATTGGACCTTTTTTGGAACACCATTATTTTTGACTTACTGAGATTTACTGTCAGGGCCCAGGTCTGTACAATCTATACAGAAGATCTAGGTGCTGCTGTAGGCCCTCCTTGGTTGGGGACAGAACCACCAGATCATCAGCAAACGGTGACATTTCACTTCAGATTCTAGTAGGGTGAGGCCGGGTGCTGCAGACCAATGTTTCCTAAATAAAAAACGTAGGCAAATTTCAGGTCTACTGAGCGCAAACTTGAACAAATTCTGTGTCTTCTTGTGCGTGTTTACTGTGAACACTGAGGCTGTACCCGCTTTAAGTTACAGTTTTACTGTGAACACTGAGGCTGTACCTGCTTTAAGTTACAGTTTTACTGTGAACACTGAGGCTGTACCCGCTTTAAGTTAGTTTTACTGTGAACACTGAGGCTGTACCTGCTTTAAGTTACAGTTTTACTGTGAACACCAAGGCTGTACCTGCTTTAAGTTACAGTTTTACTGTGAACACTGAGGCTGTACCCGCTTTAAGTTAGTTTTACTGTGAACACTGAGGCTGTACCCGCTTTAAGTTACAGTTTTACTGTGAACACTGAGGCTGTACCCGCTTTAAGTTACAGTTTTACTGTGAACACTGAGGCTGTAGCCGCTTTAAGTTAGTTTTACTGTGAACACTGAGGCTGTACCCGCTTTAAGTTAGTTTTACTGTGAACACTGAGGCTGTACCCGCTTTAAGTTAGTTTTACTGTGAACACTGAGGCTGTAGCCGCTTTAAGTTAGTTTTACTGTGAACACTGAGGCTGTACCCGCTTTAAGTTAGTTTTACTGTTAACACTGAGGCTGTACCCGCTTTAAGTTACAGGTTTAACAGTGGTCAAGTAGACTACTGTGGCTATTTGATCATAATGTAGGCCTACCAGAGTGGTCTACCATCAAAAACAATGGAGAAAATGCATCTCATAACATTTTAACATGGAAATAGCTGTTCTATCATTCAGTCTACTGTAGCAGCCAATGTGTGGTGTTCAATGTAGACCTACATTCCATGAGACTTTTGGGGGGGAAAACATGTTACATGTCTGTTACAACCTGTCTCAAGATTGTAACAATGGGAAACCACAGACTGAGTAAAGGAAAAACAAAATTAATTTCTTCCATAAAGAAAGTAAACACTCACAACAATAATCAGATGAGGCTTGAAGGTCAGTAAATTAGGTGTCAACTGCCAACGCCACAACGAAACAACCAAAAGCTATGCATGGAGAGAGGAATCTCTTGCTGAATGGGGAAACAGTGGCTTTATGCCACAGCTGAGCTGTCACAGGTGTGCCCTATCAGCACTGACCACCCTCCCAGCTCCGCCCACCTCTCCTACTCCGCCCACCAATCTCCTGCTCCGCCCACCTCTCCTCCTCCACCCAGCAATCTCCTCCTCCAGCCACTTCTCCTCCTCCACCCACTTCTCCTCCTCCGCCCACCTCTCCTGCTCCGCCCACCTCTCCTGCTCTGCCCACCTCTCCTGCTCCGCCCACCTCTCCTGCTCCGCCCACCTCTCCTGCTCCGCCCACCTCTCCTCCTCCGCCCACCTCTCCTGCTCCGCCCACCTCTCCTACTCCGCCCACCAATCTCCTACTCCGCCCACCTCTCCTGCAGGAAGTAAGCACAGCTAAACCCAGTAGACAGAGCAGGGAGGGGCGATAATGGTGTTGATGTGAGCCATTACCAGCCACACTTGACATTAACCTGTTTATCCACTTGTTCTTCAGACAAGGAGGTGACTGAATGTGTGCCCTCGTTAATTCTTTGATTATATATGCTGAAGTGGGTGCGGCTCAAGCTGCATCTCTGTTTCACCCCCCCCCCCCAGCCCTGTGGAAATTAATCTGTGTTTTTATGCCAATTTTAACCTATTGAAATCTCCTGCCCCTCCCAGGGGACCTATTGACCTCTCCTGTCCCCCCCAGGGAACCTATTGACCTCTCCTGCCCCTCCCAGGGGACCTATTGACCTCTCCTGCCCCTCCCAGGGGACCTATTGACCTCTCCTGCCCCTCCCAGGGGACCTATTGACCTCTCCTGCCCCTCCCAGGGGACCTATTGACCTCTCCTGCCCCTCCCAGGGGACCTATTGACCTCTCCTGCCCCTCCCTGGGGACCTATTGACCTCTCCTGTCCCCCCCAGGGAACCTATTGACCTCTCCTGCCCCTCCCTGGGGACCTATTGACCTCTCCTGCCCCTCCCAGGGGACCTATTGACCTCTCCTGCCCCTCCCTGGGGACCTATTGACCTCTCCTGTCCCCCCCAGGGAACCTATTGACCTCTCCTGCCCCTCCCTGGGGACCTATTGACCTCTCCTGCCCCTCCCAGGGGACCTATTGACCTCTCCTGCCCCTCCCTGGGGACCTATTGACCTCTCCTGTCCCCCCCAGGGAACCTATTGACCTCTCCTGTCGCTGCCCCTACAGGTCGGAAAGATGAAGACCTCAAGATGGTGGCAGCAATGTTCAGTCATCAGCTTCCTGTTAGCTGTGTGGCTTCCTGCCTGGATCATGGCCCAGACAACACCCCCTACCCAGGGCACCACCTCCCCCAAACCCCAGAACGACCGGCTGCAGTTCCGTCTGGTGGGGTACCCCCGGAAGCACAACGAGGGGCGCATCGAGGTCTTCTACAAGGGAGAGTGGGGGACCATCTGTGATGACGACTTCTCTCTGTCCAACGCCAACGTCCTCTGTCGGCAGCTGGGCTTCGTCTCCGCTACGGGGTGGACACATAGTGCCAAGTACGGCAAGGGACTAGGTGAGGGACCACCTGCAAAATGGCATATATTATTATGTTCTGTTTATATATTATTATATAATATGTCTGTTTATACATTATTATTATTATTTTATATGTTCTTTTTATATATTATTATTATATAATATGTTCTGTTTATACATTATTATTACTATGTTCTCTTTATACATTATTATTATTATTTAATATGTTCTGTTTATATATTATTATATAATATGTTCTGTTTAAATATTATTATTTAATATGTTCTCTTTATATATTATTATGTAATATGTTCTCTTTATATATTATTATTATAATTTAATATGTTCTCTATATATTATTATTTAATATGTTCTGTTTATACATTATTTTGTAATATGTTCTCTTTATATATTATTATTATTATGTCATATGTTCTGTTTATATATTATTTAATATGTTCTCTTTATATATTATTATTATGTCATATGTTCTGTTTATATATTATTAGATACTATGTTCTGTTTATATATTATTATTATTATTTAATATGTTCTGTGTCAGAGCATGGCGTCATGTTAAAGACGTTTTAATGGTTTCCTGTTGAAAAGTGATGAAGAGTAAAAAATGTGTTTTGCACAAGTGTTTTTTAGACAACTGCAAACTTGAAGGAGCAGGGCATTCAAGGTGATGGTCTGATGGAAACTCGCGATGTTGCCAGCCTCCATCTTGCCTGAGGAACAATAGAGAACTAACGAGGAAGCCCCCCCCCCCCCCCCCCCACTTGTGCCATGTCATGAGGATACCTGTTACCATATTGAGATGTACCTTTAGTTCAGTAAATCAGGTGTTAAATGAGGTGAGAAGGAGGGTGGAGTACTACGGTAAAGTGTTTACTACTAGTGACTGTCTGTCTACTCTCTATGCAGGGAAGATCTGGCTGGATAATGTGCAGTGTAACGGAGGGGAGAAGAGCATTGAGCTGTGTAAATCTCGGGGTTGGGGCAACAGTGACTGCACACACGATGAGGACGCTGGAGTCGTCTGCAAGGACGAGAGGCTTCCTGGTTTTGTCGACTCCAACATCATCGATGTAAGGCACTAATTGTATTGTCATGCGCAGTAGGTGGGTTGGGGGTCAATCCCCTTTAAATTCCAGTCAATTCAGGAGTATATCGAAACCCTAATTCTATTCAATGCTTTTGAATTAGGAAAATGTTGAATTGGAATTGCTTTATCCATAGGTCTCTGGTCAAAAGTAGTGCACTATATAGGGATTAGAATGCTGTTTAGGATGTTGCCAGGCCTACTGATTAATATAACACTAGTGGATTAATATGAGTCTATAAGTAGACTGATATAGTAAACATTTAACAACCTAGCACAGCTCCACATGTAACTGGGAGAGACATATATATTACTATGGTAACCAGAGACATACTGACAGACATATAGATTACTATGGTAACCAGAGACATACTGGCAGATATATAGATTACTATGGTAACCAGAGACATACTGACAGATATATAGATTACTATGGTAACCAGAGACATACTGACAGACATATATATTACTATGGTAACCAGAGACATACTGACAGACATATAGATTACTATGGTAACCAGAGACATACTGACAGACATATAGATTACTATGGTAACCAGAGACATACTGGCAGATATATAGATTACTATGGTAACCAGAGACATACTGACAGATATATAGATTACTATGGTAACCAGATACATACTGACATACTGATTACTATGGTAACCAGAGAAACTTTCTGCTGCTCCAAATCTATATCTGCTTCCCAAATGGCACCCCATTCCCTATGTCAGGGTTCATAGACTCTACATAGGATACAGTCTGTCAGGGTTCATAGACTCTACATAGGGTCCAGTCTGTCAGGGTTCATAGACTCTACATAGGATACAGTCTGTCAGGGTTCATAGACTCTACATAGGGTCCAGTCTGTCAGGGTTCATAGACTCTACATAGGGTACAGTCTGTCAGGGTTCATGGACTCTACATAGGATACAGTCTGTCAGGGTTCATAGACTCTACATAGGGTCCAGTCTGTCTACATAGGGTCCAGTCTGTCAGGGTTCATGTACTCTATATAGGGTACAGTCTGTCAGGGTTCATAGACTCTACATAGGGTACTTTCTACATAGGGTACAGTCTGTCTACATAGGGTCCAGTCTGTCAGGGTTCATAGACTCTACATAGGGTACAGTCTGTCTACATAGGGTCCTGTCTGTCAGGGTTCATAGACTCTACATAGGATACAGTCTGAACATGACAGGGACTAGGCCTGTAGGATTATACAACATTCAGTCTGCTGTCTGTCTGTAGTAAACACTACATTATAATACTATAGTAAATAGTACAGTACATTTATTTATTTAACTAGGCAAGTCAGTTAAGAACATATTCTTATTTACAATGACGACTTACCCCGGGCAAACCCTAACCCAGACGATGCTGGGTCAATTGGGAGTCCCATAGGGCGGTTCACAATCACATCCGGTTGTGACACAGCCTGGATTCGAACCAGGGTCTGTAGTGACGCCTCTTGCACTGAGATGCATTACCTTAGACCGCTGCTCCACTCGGGAGCCCATAAATGCTACAGTACATACTACTGTTCCTGGTGGGCTGGAGAGGCTTGTGTTCCTGGAGAGATACCCTCCTGTAGGTTTTAACTCCAACCCTGTTCCTGGAGAGAAACCCTCCTGTAGGTTTTAACTCCAACCCTGTTCCTGGAGAGAAACCCTCCTGTAGGTTTTAACTCCAACCCTGTTCCTGGAGAGAGACCCTCCTGTAGGTTTTAACTCCAACCCTGTTCCTGGAGAGAAACCCTCCTGTAGGTTTTAACTCCAACCCTGTTCCTGGAGAGCAACCCTCCTGTAGGTTTTAACTCCAACCCTGTTCCTGGAGAGCAACCCTCCTGTAGGTTTTAACTCCAACCCTGTTCCTGGAGAGAGACCCTCCTGTAGGTTTTCACTCCAACCCTGTTCCTGGAGAGAAACCCTCCTGTAGGTTTTCACTCCAACCCTGTTCCTGGAGAGCTACCCTCCTGTAGGTTTTAACTCCAACCCTGTTCCTGGATAGATACCCTCCTGTAGGTTTTAACTCCAACCCTGTTCCTGGAGAGAGACCCTCCTGTAGGTTTTAACTCCAACCCTGTTCCTGGAGAGATACCCTCCTGTAGGTTTTAACTCCAACCCTGTTCCTGGAGAGAGACCCTCCTGTAGGTTTTAACTCCAACCCTGTTCCTGGAGAGCAACCCTCCTGTAGGTTTTAACTCCAACCCTGTTCCTGGAGGGAGACCATCCTGTAGGTTTTAACTCCAACCCTGTTCCTGGAGAGAGACCCTCCTGTAGGTTTTAACTCCAACCCTGTTCCTGGAGAGCTACCCTCCTGTAGGTTTTAACTCCAACCCTGTTCCTGGAGAGCAACCCTCCTGTAGGTTTTAACTCCAACCCTGTTCCTGGAGAGCAACCCTCCTGTAGGTTTTCAATAGATTAGGGTTGGAGAGCCCTATACTACAGTTTACAATTACACTCTCATAGACCATTCACTATGTTATAACATGGCCGTGTCATAAGTTGACCGCTAGTGAGTGATTGTCCAACACAGTTGTAGTGTTAAACAGCACATAGGTGCCAGACTGCCAGTCTTTTCCCGTTTCCTTTTTCCTCTCTCCCTCCCCCTTATTGGACGGTCAGAGCTCTCTAAACAAGAGCTTTCATAAGGGTTGAAGTTTTAGTTTTCTTTTACACCGAATCCCTCCCCTTCCTCCTGCTCCTCCAGCTCCTCCCCCTCCAGCTCCTCCTCCTTCCACCTCCTCCTCCTTCTCATCCTCCGGCTATTGCTTCTCCTGCTCTTCCAGCTCCTCTTCCTCTCTGTGTTCCTGACTCCTCATCTGACCAATTTGGCGAACAGACAACAAACCAGGAGTTCAGCCTTCTCCTCTTCCACCCACTCACTCTGATCTGACTCAATGCAATGCAACACAGCCTGGGAATGAAGAGTCCAGTAAAAACCAGATACTATTACTGCCTTTAGTCAACCAGTTACTATTACTGCCTTTAATAACAACCAGTTACTATTACTGCCTTTAATAACAACCAGTTACTATTACTGCCTTTAGTAACAACCAGTTACTATTACTGCCTTTAGTAACAACCAGTTACTATTACTGCCTTTAATAACAACCAGTTACTATTACTGCCTTTAATAACAACCAGTTACTATTACTGCCTTTAATAACAACCAGTTACTATTACTGCCTTTAATAACAACCAGTTACTATTACTGCCTTTAGTAACAACCAGTTACTATTACTGCCTTTAATAACAACCAGTTACTATTACTGCCTTTAATAACAACCAGTTACTATTACTGCCTTTAGTCAACCAGTTACTATTACTGCCTTTAGTCAACCAGTTACTATTACTGCCTTTAGTAACAACCAGTTACTATTACTGCCTTTAGTCAACCAGTTACTATTACTGCCTTCAGTCAACCAGTTACTATTACTGCCTTTAGTCAACCAGTTACTATTACTGCCTTTAGTCAACCAGTTACTATTACTGCCTTTAGTCAACCAGTTACTATTACTGCCTTTAGTCAACCAGTTACTATTACTGCCTTTAATAACAACCAGTTACTATTACTGCCTTTAATAACAACCAGTTACTATTACTGCCTTTAGTCAACCAGTTACTATTACTGCCTTTAATAACAACCAGTTACTATTACTGCCTTTAGTCAACCAGTTACTATTACTGCCTTTAATAACAACCAGTTACTATTACTGCCTTTAGTCAACCAGTTACTATTACTGCCTTTAATAACAACCAGTTACTATTACTGCCTTTAGTCAACCAGTTACTATTACTGCCTTTAATAACAACCAGTTACTATTACTGCCTTTAGTCAACCAGTTACTATTACTGCCTTTAATAACAACCAGTTACTATTACTGCCTTTAGTCAACCAGTTACTATTACTGCCTTTAGTCAACCAGTTACTATTACTGCCTTTAGTAACAACCAGTTACTATTACTGCCTTTAGTCAACCAGTTACTATTACTGCCTTTAATAACAACCAGTTACTATTACTGCCTTTAGTCAACCAGTTACTATTACTGCCTTTAATAACAACCAGTTACTATTACTGCCTTTAGTCAACCAGTTACTATTACTGCCTTTAGTCAACCAGTTACTATTACTGCCTTTAATAACAACCAGTTACTATTACTGCCTTTAATAACAACCAGTTACTATTACTGCCTTTAATAACAACCAGTTACTATTACTGCCTTTAGTCAACCAGTTACTACTACTGATGTAACGGTAGTCCTCCTCCTCTCCAACCGAAAAGGAGGAGTAGTGAGGGAACCAAGGCGCAGCGGGTTGTGAACACATAATTTATTTAAAGACAAGACGAAAAAACACGAACTTCAATATAACTAACAAAACAACAAACGGAGTAGACAGACCTGGACGACGAACTTACATTAAACACGAAGAACGCACGAACAGGGAAAATAGACTACACAAAATGACGATGTACAAAAACCAACCGAACAGTCCCGTATGGTGCGACAAACACTGACACAGGAGACAACCACCCACCACGAACACTGTGAAACAACCTACCTAAATATGACTCTCAATTAGAGGAACGCCAAACACCTGCCTCTAATTAAGAGCCATACCAGGCAACCCTTAAACCAACATAGAAACAGAAAACATAGAATGCCCACCCAAACTCACGTCCTGACCAACTAACACATACAACAAACTAACAGAAATAGGTCAGGAACGTGACATAACCCCCCCCTTAAGGTGCGAACTCCGGGCGCACCAGCACAAAGTCTAGGGGAGGGTCTGGGTGGGCATCTGACCACGGTGGTGGCTCAGGCTCAGGGCGAGGTCCCCACCCCACCATAGTCAATCCCAGCTTACATCTCCCCCTACAAATGACCACCCTCATATTACACCCACTTAATCTTTTGGGTAACATCGAGACAAGGGGCAGCACCGGGATAGAGGGATAGCTCAGGACAGAGGGATAGCTCAGGACATAGGGATAGCTCAGGATAGAGAGGTAGCTCAGGATAGAGAGGTAGCTCAGGATAGAGGGGAAACTCCGGACTGAAAGGCAGCTCCGGACAGAGAGACAGCTCTGGACTGAGGGGCAGTTCTGGACAAATAGCCGCTCTGGGCTGAGGGACAGCTCATGACTGGCTGACGGCTCTGGACGCTCATGGCTGGCTGACGGCTCTGGACGCTCATGGCTGGCTGACGGCTCTGGACACTCATGGCTGGCTGACGGCTCTGGACGCTCATGGCTGGCTGACGGCTCTGGACGCTCATGGCTGACTGCCGGCTCAGGACGCTCATGGCTGGCTGACGGCTCTGGACGCTCATGGCTGGCTGACGGCTCTGGACGCTCATGGCTGGCTGACGGCTCTGGACGCTCATGGCTCACTGGCGGCTCTGGCAGATCCTGTCTGGTTGGCGGCTCTGGCAGATCCTGTCTGGTTGGCGGCTCTGGCAGATCCTGTCTGGTTGGCGGCCCTGGCAGATCCTGTCTGGTTGGCGGCTCTGGCAGATCCTGTCTGGTTGGCGGCTCTGGCAGATCCTGACTGACGAATGGCTCTAGCGGCTCCTGACTGACTAACGGCTCTGACGGCTCGGGACAGACGGGCGGCTCTAATGGCTCGGGACAGACGGATGGCTCAGACGGCGCTGGGGAGACGGATGGCTCAGATGGCGCTGGGGAGACGGATGGCTCAGATGGCGCTGAGGAGACGGATGGCTCAGATGGCGCTGCGGAGACGGATGGCTCAGATGGCGCTGCGGAGACGGATGGCTCAGACTGATCCTGTCTGGCGGAAGGCTTTGGCTGCTCCTGTCTGGCGGAAGGCTCTGTAGGCTCATGGCAGACGGGCAGTTCATGCGGCGCTTGGCAGACGGACAGTTCAGGCGCCGTTGGGCAGACGGCAGACTCTGGCCGGCTGAGACGCACTGTAGGCCTGGTGCGTGGTGCCGGAACTGGAGGCACCGGACTGGAGACACGCACTTCAAGCCTAGTGCGGGAAGCAGGGACAGGGCACACTGGACTCTCAAAACGTACTATATGCCTGGTGCGTGGTACCGGGCTGAGTGCACGCACCTCAGGACGAGTACGGGGAGAAGGAACAGTGTGTACAGGGCTCTGGAGACGCACAGGTGGCTTAGTGCGTGGTGCCGGAACTGGAGGCACCGGGCTGGAGACACGCACCATAGAGAGAGTGCGTGGAGGAGGAACAGGGCTCTGGAAACGCACTGGAAGCCTGGTGCGTGGTGTAGGCACTGGTGGTACTGGGCTGGGGCGGGGAGGTAGCTCCGGTAATACCGGACGTGCAAGCGTACTGGCTCCCTTGAGCATTGAGCCTGCCCAACCTTACCTGGTTGAATGCTCCCCGTCGCCCGACCAGTGCGGGGAGGTGGAATAACCCGCACCGGGCTATGTAGGCGAACCGGGGACACCATGCGTAAGGCTGGTGCCATGTAAACCGGCCCGAGGAGACGCACTGGAGACCAGACGCGTTGAGCCGGCATCATGGCACCTGGCTCAATGCCCAATCTAGCCCTACCAGTGCGGGGAGGTGGAATAACCCGCACCGGGCTATGAACACGTACAGGAGACACCGTGCGCTCTACTGCGTAACACGGTGTCTGCCCGTACTCCCGCTCTCCACGGTTAGCCTGGGAAGTGGGCGCAGGTCTCCTACCTGCCCTTGGCCCACTACCTCTTAGCCCCCCCCCAAGAAATTTTTGGGGTTTCTTCACGGGCTTCCTTGCTAGCCGCGAACCTTCATAAATCCGGTTTTGAGCTTCATTCTCCGGTTTCCAGCCACGTCTCCTAGCTGCCTCCTCATACCACCGCTGTTGGGCTCTCGCTGCCTCCATCTCCTCACGAGCGCGGCGATATTCCCCAATGTGCGCCCAGTGTCCTTTTCCCTCCAATACTTCTTCCCAAGTCCATGAGTCCTGATTTCTTGGCCGCTGCTCAAACTTGCGCTGCTTGGTTCTGGATCGGTGGGTGGTTCTGTATCGGCTTTCCTCCTCCTCTTCATCCGAAGAGGAGGAGCATGGATTGAACCAAGGCGCAGCGGGTTGTGAACACATAATTTATTTAAAGACAAGACGAAAAAACACGAACTTCAATATAACTAACAAAACAACAAACGGAGTAGACAGACCTGGACGACGAACTTACATTAAACACGAAGAACGCACGAACAGGGAAAATAGACTACACAAAATGACGATGTACAAAAACCAACCGAACAGTCCCGTATGGTGCGACAAACACTGACACAGGAGACAACCACCCACCACGAACACTGTGAAACAACCTACCTAAATATGACTCTCAATTAGAGGAACGCCAAACACCTGCCTCTAATTAAGAGCCATACCAGGCAACCCTTAAACCAACATAGAAACAGAAAACATAGAATGCCCACCCAAACTCACGTCCTGACCAACTAACACATACAACAAACTAACAGAAATAGGTCAGGAACGTGACAACTGCCTTTAATAACAACCAGTTACTATTACTGCCTTTAATAACAACCAGTTACTATTACTGCCTTTAGTCAACCAGTTACTATTACTGCCTTTAATAACAACCAGTTACTATTACTGCCTTTAGTCAACCAGTTACTATTACTGCCTTTAATAACAACCAGTTACTATTACTGCCTTTAGTCAACCAGTTACTATTACTGCCTTTAGTCACAACCAGTTACTATTACTGCCTTTAGTCAACCAGTTACTATTACTGCCTTTAATAACAACCAGTTACTATTACTGCCTTTAGTCAACCAGTTACTATTACTGCCTTTAATAACAACCAGTTACTATTACTGCCTTTAGTCAACCAGTTACTATTACTGCCTTTAGTCAACCAGTTACTATTACTGCCTTTAATAACAACCAGTTACTATTACTGTCTTTAGTCAACCAGTTACTATTACTGCCTTTAATAACAACCAGTTACTATTACTGCCTTTAGTCAACCAGTTACTATTACTGCCTTTAGTCAACCAGTTACTATTACTGCCTTTAGTCACAACCAGTTACTATTACTGCCTTTAGTCAACCAGTTACTATTACTGCCTTTAATAACAACCAGTTACTATTACTGCCTTTAGTCAACCAGTTACTATTACTGCCTTTAGTCAACCAGTTACTATTACTGCCTTTAGTCAACCAGTTACTATTACTGCCTTTAATAACAACCAGTTACTATTACTGCCTTTAGTCAACCAGTTACTATTACTGCCTTTAGTCAACCAGTTACTATTACTGCCTTTAATAACAACCAGTTACTATTACTGCCTTTAGTCAACCAGTTACTATTACTGCCTTTAGTCAAACAGTTACTATTACTGCCTTTAGTCAACCAGTTACTATTACTGCCTTTAGTCAACCAGTTACTATTACTGCCTTTAATAACAACCAGTTACTATTACTGTCTTTAGTCAACCAGTTACTATTACTGCCTTTAGTCAACCAGTTACTATTACTGCCTTTAGTCAACCAGTTACTATTACTGCCTTTAATAACAACCAGTTACTATTACTGCCTTTAGTCAACCAGTTACTATTACTGCCTTTAGTCAACCAGTTACTATTACTGCCTTTAATAACAACCAGTTACTATTACTGCCTTTAGTCAACCAGTTACTATTACTGCCTTTAATAACAACCAGTTACTATTACTGCCTTTAGTCAACCAGTTACTATTACTGCCTTTAGTCAACCAGTTACTATTACTGCCTTTAATAACAACCAGTTACTATTACTGCCTTTAGTCAACCAGTTACTATTACTGCCTTTAATAACAACCAGTTACTATTACTGCCTTTAATAACAACCAGTTACTATTACTGCCTTTAATAACAACCAGTTACTATTACTGCCTTTAGTCAACCAGTTACTATTACTGCCTTTAGTCAACCAGTTACTATTACTGCCTTTAGTCAACCAGTTTATTGTATCTGTAGGGCGTAACACAGTATCCTGCCCTGATTCCAGATCCGTTTTGTATCTGTATCTCTGCTGCTGCTGTCATAGGTGTTAGACACCACAAAGAGATCTGGCAACATGCTACATAACGCTACGTTGGACCATACTGATCTTGAGAGATCCCATTCTGTTCCAGTCAGGATGTTGGATCAGGCTAACACAACTCAGGAGGCCTGTTTTATTGCTCTGAGGGGTCACCGGGCCTCACCCCAGCAGTCTGTATAACCCCTGACCCCTAAACCCATCGTTACAGGTGCAGGTGGATGAGAACAAGGTGGAGAAGGTGCGTCTGCGTCCGGTGGTGTCCACCAAGAAGATGCCCGTCACCGAGGGAGTTGTGGAGATTAAGTACAAGAACGGCTGGGCCCAGATCTGTGACGTGGGGTGGACCCCCAAAAACACCCGGGTCATCTGTGGTATGCTGGGGTTCCCTCACGAGAAAAAGATCAACAAGAACTTCTACAAGTAAGTTTTACATTTTAAATGTACATTTTTGTCATTTTGCAGACACAGTTATCCACAGCGACTTACAGTCATCTTAAGGTAGCTAGGAAGCAGGGATTCCCTCATATCAGTCATTAACGACGGGTTGGTTGTTTAGCAACAAAACAGACGCATGCGCAACTATTGGGTAAAACAGACGGTGTTGAAAACATGTAAACTATATTTCGTCACCATATATTTATTGAAAACATAAATGCATTTGCACAATGGGCACTTGTTGTCTCTCAAATACATTGTTACGTTTGTTGGTTAGCTAGCTAGCGAATGTTAGCCATATTAGCATTGACATGAAATCAATCAAAACCAGTAACCATGGTAACTACTGGGCTCTGTTAGAGGGAACAACAGTAACCATGGTAACTACTGGGCTCTGTTAGAGGGAACAACAGTAACCATGGTAACTACTGGGCTCTGTTAGATAGAACAACAGTGACCATGGTAACTACTGGGCTCTGTTAGAGAGAACAACAGTAACCATGGTAACTACTGGGCTCTGTTAGAGAGAACAACAGTAACCATGGTAACTACTGGGCTCCGTTAGAGAGAACAACAGTAACCATGGTAACTACTGGGCTCTGTTAGATAGAACAACAGTAACCATGGTAACTACTGGGCTCTGTTAGAGGGAACAACAGTAACCATGGTAACTACTGGGCTCTGTTAGAGAGAACAACAGTAACCATGGTAACTACTGGGCTCTGTTAGATAGAACAACAGTAACCATGGTAACTACTGGGCTCTGTTAGAGAGAACAACAGTAACCATGGTAACTACTGGGCTCTGTTAGAGAGAACAACAGTAACCATGGTAACTACTGGGCTCTGTTAGATAGAACAACAGTTATCATGGTAACTACTGGGCTCTGTTAGATAGAACAACAGTGACCATGGTAACTACTGGGCTCTGTTAGATAGAACAACAGTGACCATGGTAACTACTGGGCTCTGTTAGATAGAACAACAGTAACCATGGTAACTACTGGGCTCTGTTAGATAGAACAACAGTAACCATGGTAACTACTGGGCTCTGTTAGATAGAACAACAGTAACCATGGTAACTACTGGGCTCTGTTAGATAGAACAACAGTGACCATGGTAACTACTGGGTTCTGTTAGATAGAACAACAGTGACCATGGTAACTACTGGGCTCTGTTAGATAGAACAACAGTAACCATGGTAACTACTGGGCTCTGTTAGATAGAACAACCATGGAATTGCAGGAAAACTCCACTGGTGACCAGGGCTCCCATATTCAGACATTAAATCCACATTAAATCCACACACACACACACACACACAATGAACCACAGACAGAAGAGTCCTTAAGATGTTTGTTTGGTTCTGGGACAGGACTTTTGGGTGTTCTTCCTGTTGTTTGTTTTGGGTGTTCTATGCACACAGTGAAGGAAAGGAATGCTAGTTAATTGTCTGCAGAACAGAGTCGAACAGAGCATAGCAGAACAGAGCAGAACAGAGCAGAGTAGAACAGAACATAGCAGAACATAGTAGAACAGAGCAGAGCAGAACAGAGTAGAACAGAACAGAGCAGAACAGAGCAGAACAGAGCAGAGTAGAACAGAACATAGCAGAACATAGTAGAACAGAGCAGAGCAGAACAGAGTAGAACAGAACAGAGCAGAACATAGCAGAACAGATCATAGCAGAACAGATCATAGCAGAACAGATCATAGCAGAACAGAGCAGAACAGATCATAGCAGAACAGATCATAGCAGAACAGATCATAGCAGAACATAGCAGAACAGATCATAGCAGAACATAGCAGAACATAGCAGAGCAGAACATAGCAGAACAGATCATAGCAGAACATAGTAGAACAGAGCAGAGCAGAACAGATCATAGCAGAACATAGCAGAACATAGTAGAACAGAGCAGAGCAGAACAGAGTAGAACAGAACAGAGCAGAACATAGCAGAACAGATCATAGCAGAACAGATCATAGTAGAACAGATCATAGCAGAACAGATCATAGCAGAACAGATCATAGCAGAACATAGTAGAACAGATCATAGCAGAACATAGCAGAACATAGCAGAGCAGAACATAGCAGAACAGATCATAGCAGAACATAGTAGAACAGAGCAGAGCAGAACAGATCATAGCAGAACATAGCAGAACATAGTAGAACAGAGCAGAGCAGAACAGATCATAGCAGAACATAGCAGAACATAGCAGAGCAGAACATAGCAGAACAGATCATAGCAGAACAGATCATAGCAGAACAGATCATAGCAGAACAGATCATAGCAGAACATAGTAGAACAGAGCATAGCAGAACATAGCAGAACAGATCATAGCAGAACATAGCAGAACAGAACAGAGCAGAACAGAGCAGAGCAGAACAGATCATAGCAGAACATAGCAGAACAGAACAGAGCAGAACAGATCATAGCAGAACATAGCAGAACAGAACAGAGCAGAACAGAGCAGAGCAGAACAGATCATAGCAGAACATAGCAGAACAGAACAGAGCAGAACAGATCATAGCAGAACATAGCAGAACATAGTAGAACAGAGCAGAGCAGAACAGATCATAGCAGAACATAGCAGAACATAGCAGAGCAGAACATAGCAGAACAGAGCATAGCAGAACAGATCATAGCAGAACAGATCATAGCAGAACATAGTAGAACAGAGCATAGCAGAACATAGCAGAACAGAGCATAGCAGAACATAGCAGAACAGAACAGAGCAGAACAGAGCAGAGCAGAACAGATCATAGCAGAACATAGCAGAACAGAACAGAGCAGAACAGATCATAGCAGAACATAGCAGAACAGAACAGAGCAGAACAGAGCAGAGCAGAACAGATCATAGCAGAACATAGCAGAACAGAGCAGAGCAGAGCAGAACATAGCAGAACAGATCATAGCAGAACAGAGCAGAACAGAACAGAGTAGAACAGAACAGAGCAGAACATAGCAGAACAGATCATAGCAGAACAGATCATAGCAGAACAGAGCAGAACAGAACAGAGCAGAACATAGCAGAACAGATCATAGCAGAACAGAACAGAACAGAGCATAGCAGAACAGAGCAGAACAGATCATAGCAGAACATAGCAGAACAGAGCATAGCAGAACAGATCATAGCAGAACATAGCAGAACAGAGCAGAGCAGAACAGATCATAGCAGAACATAGTAGAACAGATCATAGCAGAACATAGCAGAACAGATCATAGCAGAACATAGTAGAACAGAGCAGAGCAGAACAGAGCAGAACAAAGCATAGCAGAACAGATCATAGCAGAACAGAGCAGAGCAGAACATAGCAGAACAGATCATAGCAGAACATAGTAGAACAGATCATAGCAGAACATAGCAGAACAGATCATAGCAGAACATAGCAGAACAGATCATAGCAGAACATAGCAGAACAGAGCAGAGCAGAACAGAGCAGAACAGAGCAGAGCAGAACAGAGCAGAACAGAGCATAGCAGAACAGAGCAGAACAGAGCAGAGCAGAACAGAGCAGAACATAGCAGAGCAGAACAGATCATAGCAGAACATAGCAGAACAGATCATAGCAGAACATAGCAGAACAGATCATAGCAGAACATAGCAGAACAGATCATAGCAGAACATAGCAGAACATAGCATAGTAGAACAGAGCAGAGCAGATCATAGCAGAACATAGCAGAACAGAGCAGAGCAGAACAGAGCAGAACAGAACAGATCATAGCAGAACAGAGCATAGCAGAACATAGCAGAACAGAGCATAGCAGAACATAGCAGAACAGAGCAGAGCAGAACAGAGCAGAACATAGCATAGTAGAACAGAGCAGAACATAGCAGAGTAGAACATAGCATAGCAGAACAGAGCAGAACAGAGCATAGCAGAACAGAGCATAGCAGAACAGAGCAGAACATAGCAGAGCAGAACAGAGCATAGTAGAACAGAGCAGAACATAGCAGAGCAGAACAGAGCATAGCAGAACAGATCATAGCAGAACATAGCAGAACAGAGCAGAGCAGAACAGAGCAGAACATAGCATAGTAGAACAGAGCAGAACATAGCATAGCAGAACATAGCATAGTAGAACAGAGCAGAACATAGCAGAGCAAAACAGAGCATAGTAGAACAGAGCAGAACATAGCATAGTAGAACATAGCATAGCAGAACAGAGCATAGCAGAACATAGCAGAACAGAGCATAGCAGAACAGAGCATAGCAGAACAGAGCAGAACAGAACAGAGCAGAACATAGCATAGTAGAACAGAGCAGAACAGAACAGATCATAGCAGAACATAGCAGAACAGAGCAGAGCAGAACAGAGCAGAACATAGCATAGTAGAACAGAGCAGAACATAGCATAGTAGAACAGAGCAGAACATAGCATAGTAGAACATAGCATAGCAGAACAGAGCATAGCAGAACAGAGCATAGCAGAACAGAGCATAGCAGAACAGAGCAGAACAGAACAGAGCAGAACATAGCATAGTAGAACATAGCATAGCAGAACAGAGCATAGCAGAACATAGCAGAACAGAGCATAGCAGAACAGAGCATAGCAGAACAGAGCAGAGCATAGCAGAACAGAGCAGAACAGAGCATAGCAGAACAGAGCATAGCAGAACAGAGCATAGCAGAACAGAGCAGAACAGAGCATAGCAGAACAGAGCATAGCAGAACAGAGCATAGCAGAACAGAACAGAGCATAGCAGAACAGAGCATAGCAGAGCATAGCAGAACAGAGCAGAACAGAGCATAGCAGAACAGAGCAGAACAGAACAGAGCATAGCAGAACAGAACAGAGCAGAGCAGAGCATAGCAGAACAGAGCAGAACAGAGCATAGCAGAACAGAGCATAGCAGAACAGAGCATAGCAGAACATAGCAGAACAGAGCAGAGCATAGCATAGCAGAACAGAACAGAACAGAGCAGAGCAGAGCAGAGCAGAACAGAACAGAACAGGACAGAGCAGAACAGAACAGAACAAAACAGAATGTTGCCTGGTAACAGACTGGGGGTCCAGTACATAGTTAAGTTACTGGTATGTTGCCTGGTAACAGACTGGTGGTCCAGTACATAGTTAAGTTACTGGTATGTTGCCTGGTAAGACTGGTGGTCCAGTACATAGTTAAGTTACTGGTATGTTGCCTGGTAAGACTGGTGGTCCAGTACATAGTTAGGTTACTGGTATGTTGGATGGTAACAGACTGGGGGGCCAGTACATAGTTAAGTTACTGGTATGTTGCCTGGTAACAGACTGGGGGCCCAGTACATAGTTAAGTTACTGGTATGTTGCCTGGTAACAGACTGGGGGCCCAGTACATAGTTAAGTTACTGGTATGTTGCCTGGTAACAGACTGGGGGCCCAGTACATAGTTAAGTTACTGGTATGTTGCCTGGTAACAGACTGGGGGGCCAGTACATAGTTAAGTTACTGGTATGTTGCCTGGTAACAGACTGGGGGGCCAGTACATAGTTAAGTTACTGGTATGTTGCCTGGTAACAGACTGGGGGGCCAGTACATAGTTGGGTTACTGGTATGTTGCCTGGTAACAGACTGTGGGGCCAGTACATAGTTGGGTTACTGGTATGTTGCCTGGTAACAGACTGGGGGGCCAGTACATAGTTAAGTTACTGGTATGTTGCCTGGTAACAGACTGGGGGGCCAGTACATAGTTAAGTTACTGGTATGTTGCCTGGTAACAGACTGGGGGGCCAGTACATAGTTAAGTTACTGGTATGTTGCCTGGTAACAGACTGGGGGGCCAGTACATAGTTAAGTTACTGGTATGTTGCCTGGTAACAGACTGGGGGGCCAGTACATAGTTAAGTTACTGGTATGTTGCCTGGTAACAGACTGGGGGGCCAGTACATAGTTAAGTTACTGGTATGTTGCCTGGTAACAGACTGGGGGGCCAGTACATAGTTGGGTTACTGGTATGTTGCCTGGTAAGACTGGGGGGCCAGTACATAGTTAAGTTACTGGTATGTTGCCTGGTAACAGACTGGGGGGCCAGTACATAGTTAAGTTACTGGTATGTTGCCTGGTAACAGACTGGGGGGCCAGTACATAGTTAAGTTACTGGTATGTTGCCTGGTAACAGACTGGGGGGCCAGTACATAGTTAAGTTACTGGTATGTTGCCTGGTAACAGACTGGGGGGCCAGTACATAGTTAAGTTACTGGTATGTTGCCTGGTAACAGACTGGGGGGCCAGTACATAGTTAAGTTACTGGTATGTTGCCTGGTAACAGACTGGGGGGCCAGTACATAGTTAAGTTACTGGTATGTTGCCTGGTAAGACTGGGGGGCCAGTACATAGTTAAGTTACTGGTATGTTGCCTGGTAACAGACTGGGGGGCCAGTACATAGTTAAGTTACTGGTATGTTGCCTGGTAACAGACTGGGGGCCCAGTACATAGTTAAGTTACTGGTATGTTGCCTGGTAACAGACTGGGGGGCCAGTACATAGTTAAGTTACTGGTATGTTGCCTGGTAACAGACTGGGGGGCCAGTACATAGTTAAGTTACTGGTATGTTGCCTGGTAACAGACTGGGGGGCTAGTACATAGTTAAGTTACTGGTATGTTGCCTGGTAACAGACTGGGGGGCCAGTACATAGTTAAGTTACTGGTATGTTGCCTGGTAACAGACTGGGGGGCCAGTACATAGTTAAGTTACTGGTATGTTGCCTGGTAACAGACTGGGGGCCAGTACATAGTTAAGTTACTGGTATGTTGCCTGTTAACAGACTGGGGGGCCAGTACATAGTTAAGTTACTGGTATGTTGCCTGGTAACAGACTGGGGGGCCAGTACATAGTTAAGTTACTGGTATGTTGCCTGGTAACAGACTGGGGGGCCAGTACATAGTTAAGTTACTGGTATGTTGCCTGTATAATGGTATAATGGTATAATGGTGTACTGAATGTAGTAATGGGATACAGTATAATGGTGTACTGAATGTAGTAATGGGATACAGTATAATGGTGTACTGAATGTAGTAATGGGATACAGTATAATGGTGTACTGAATGTAGTAATGGGATGCAGTATAATGGTGTACTGAATGTAGTAATGGGATGCAGTATAATGGTGTACTGAATGTAGTAATGGGATACAGTATAATGGTGTACTGAATGTAGTAATGGGATACAGTATAATGGTGTACTGAATGTTGTAATGGGATACAGTATAATGGTGTACTGAATGTTGTAATGGGATACAGTATAATGGTGTACTGAATGTAGTAATGGGATACAGTATAATGGTGTACTGAATGTAGTAATGGGATACAGTATAATGGTGTACTGAATGTAGTAATGGGATACAGTATAATGGTGTACTGAATGTAGTAATGGGATACAGTATAATGGTGTACTGAATGTAGTAATGGGATACAGTATAATGGTGTACTGAATGTAGTAATGGGATACAGTATAATGGTGTACTGAATGTAGTAATGGGATACAGTATAATGGTGTACTGAATGTAGTAATGGGATGCAGTATAATGGTGTACTGAATGTAGTAATGGGATGCAGTATAATGGTGTACTGAATGTAGTAATGGGATGCAGTATAATGGTGTACTGAATGTAGTAATGGGATACAGTATAATGGTGTACTGAATGTAGTAATGGGATACAGTATAATGGTGTACTGAATGTAGTAATGGGATACAGTATAATGGTGTACTGAATGTAGTAATGGGATGCAGTATAATGGTGTACTGAATTTAGTAATGGGATACAGTATAATGGTGTACTGAATGTAGTAATGGGATACAGTATAATGGTGTACTGAATGTAGTAATGGGGTACAGTATAATGGTGTACTGAATGTAGTAATGGGGTACAATATAATGGTGTACTGAATGTAGTAATGGGATGCAGTATAATGGTGTACTGAATGTAGTAATGGGATACAGTATAATGGTGTACTGAATGTAGTAATGGGATGCAGTATAATGGTGTACTGAATGTAGTAATGGGGTACAGTATAATGGTGTACTGAATGTAGTAATGGGATGCAGTATAATGGTGTACTGAATGTAGTAATGGGATACAGTATAATGGTGTACTGAATGTAGTAATGGGATACAGTATAATGGTGTACTGAATGTAGTAATGGGGTACAGTATAATGGTGTACTGAATGTAGTAATGGGGTACAGTATAATGGTGTACTGAATGTAGTAATGGGATGCAGTATAATGGTGTACTGAATGTAGTAATGGGATACAGTATAATGGTGTACTGAATGTAGTAATGGGATACAGTATAATGGTGTACTGAATGTAGTAATGGGATGCAGTATAATGGTGTACTGAATGTAGTAATGGGGTACAGTATAATGGTGTACTGAATGTAGTAATGGGATGCAGTATAATGGTGTACTGAATGTAGTAATGGGATACAGTATAATGGTGCACTGAATGTAGTAATGGGATACAGTATAATGGTGCACTGAATGTAGTAATGGGATACAGTATAATGGTGTACTGAATGTAGTAATGGGATACAGTATAATGGTGTACTGAATGTAGTAATGGGATACAGTATAATGGTGTACTGAATGTAGTAATGGGATGCAGTATAATGGTGTACTGAATGTAGTAATGGGATGCAGTATAATGGTGTACTGAATGTAGTAATGGGATACAGTATAATGGTGTACTGAATGTAGTAATGGGGTACAGTATAATGGTGTACTGAATGTAGTAATGGGGTACAGTATAATGGTGTACTGAATGTAGTAATGGGATGCAGTATAATGGTGTACTGAATGTAGTAATGGGATACAGTATAATGGTGTACTGAATGTAGTAATGGGATGCAGTATAATGGTGTACTGAACACAGCTTTACTGTTGCCTCTGACGTCTGTTGGTTAAACAGGAAGAGACATTGCATTCGGAAAGTATTCAGACCCCTTGACTTCTAAAATGGATTGAAAAAAGAATAATCCTCATCAGTCGACATATAATACCCCTTCATGATAAAGCGAAACAGATTTCTAGAAATGTTTGAAAATGTATAAAATAAAATAAAAGACAAACCCTTTACTATGAGACTTGATATTGAGTTCAGGTGCATCCTGTTTCCATTGATCATCCTTGAGATGTTTCTACAACTTGATTGGAGTCCACCTGTGGTAAATTCAATTGATTGGACATGATTTGGAAAGCCACACACCTGTCTATATAAGATCCCACAGTTGACAGTGCATGTCAGAGCAAAAACCAAGCCATGAGGTCAAAGGAATTGTCTGTAGAGCTCCGAGACAGGATTGTGTCTAGGAACAGATCTGGGGAGGGGTACCAAAACATTTCTGCAGTATTGAAGGTCCCCAAGAACACAGTGGCCTCCATCATTCTTAAATGGAAGAAGTTTGGAACCACCAAGAGTCTTCCTAGAGTTGGCAGATTCTCTGGTCTGATTAAACCAAGATTGAATTCTTTGGACTGAATGCCAAGCGTCATGTCTGGAGGAAACCTGGCACCATCCCTACGGTGAAGCATGGTGGTGGCAGCATCATGTTGTGGGGATGTTTTTCAGCGGCAGGGACTGGGAAACTAGTCAGGATCGAGGGAAAGATGAACAGAGAAAAGTACAGAGAGATCCTTGATGAAAACCTGTTCCAGAGCACTCAGGAACTCTGGGGTGAAGGTTCACCTTCCAACAGGACAATGACCGTAAGCACACAGACAAGACAACGCAGAAGTGGCTTCGGGACAAGTCTTTGAATGTCCTTAAGTGACGCAGCCAGAGCCCAGACTTGAACACTGTTTTAAAATCTCTGGGAAGACCTGAAAATAGCTGAGTAAAGGGTCTGAATACATATGTAAATTTAAATGTTTAGATTTATTTTATATACATTTGCAAAAATTTCTAAAAACCAGTTTTTGCTTTGTCATTATGGGCTATTGTGTGTAGATTGATGAGAGAAAACAAACATTTTAGAATAAGGCTGTAGCGTAACCACATGTGTCTGATTACTTTCCGAATGCACTGCACACCTTACTGCTCTCCTTTCAACCTCACAACCAAACTGTGTTATGGCTGGTATATCATGTACTATCGTGTGTCTGTCTGCACATGCATGTGTGTGTATTATTGGGTGTGGGTGTGCGTCTGTGTGTGTACAGCTTGCTTGTATTGTGTCTCTGTGTGTGTGTGTGTGTGTGTGTGTGTGTGTGTGTGTGTGTGTGTGTGTGTGTGTGTGTGTGTGTGTGTGTGTGTGTGTGTGTGTGTAGAGCTTGCGTGTACTACGTGTGTGTGTGTGTGTGTGTGTGTGTGTACGTCTGTTCACCATCACAAGTGTCTAGGTGACGGGTTGGTGATGTTTCCGTTGCAGAACCCGTCTGAGAAAGAGAGCAGCAGAGAGCAAAGCCAAGGTTCATGTTTCTACTGGGGCCAGGTATAGTTACATCAGGGAACAACCCACTGTCCTGCCCCTCTCCCCCCAGAGACTGTGGTCCAAACGCCACACTATATCCCTACGTAGTGCACTACTTCTGAACATGGCCCATGTGGTAGTGCACCACGAATAGGGTGCCGTTTAGGACGCGACCTGCGTTTCTGTGACAGTGGGTTTCCTGCAGTAGTTAAACTGTAGTTCTAGAAACTTTACCCAGCATTCCCTCACTTCCTCATCTAACTAACATGGTGTGACTTCATCTAACTCTAACTTATTTAATCCTAGTCACACAAATGCAACTAATCTGATTGGCATAGATTGCTCAGGCTGACACATACAGTTGAAGTTGGAAGTTTACATCCATCTTAGCCAAATACATTTAAACTCAGTTTTTCACAATTCCTGACATTTAATCCCAGTAAATATTCCCTGTTTTAGGTCAGTTTGGATCACCACTTTATTTTAAGAATGTGAAATGTCAGAATAATAGCAGAGAGAATAATTTATTTCAGCTTTTATTTCTTTCATCACATTCCCAGTGGGTCAGAAGTTTACATACACTCAATTAGTATTTGGTAGCATTGCCTTTAAATTGTTTAACTTGGGTCAAACATTTCAGGTAGCCTTCCACAAGCTTCCCACAATAAGTGGGAATTTTGGCCCATTCCTCCTGACAGAGCTGGTATAACTGAGTGCACCAGTCCCTCCTGCAACAAAGCACCCACACAACATGATGCTGCCACCCCCGTGCTTCACGGTTGGGATGGTGTTCTTCGGCTTGCAAGTCCCCCCCCCTTTTTCCTTCAAACAATACGATGGTCATTATGGCCAAACAGTTCTATTTTTGTTTCATCAGACCAGAGGAGATTTCTCCAAAAAAGTACGATCTTTGTCCCCATGTGCAGTTGCAAACCTTAGTCTGGCGGTTTTGGAGCAGTGGCTTCTTCTTTGCTGAGCGGCCTTTCAGGTTAAGTCAATATAGGACTTGTTTTACTGTGGATATAGATACTTTTGTACCTGTTTCCTCCAGCATCTTCACAAGGTCCTTTGCTGTTGTTCTGGGATTGATTTGCACTTTTCGCACCAAAGTACGTTCATCTCTTGGAGACGTTCTGCGTCTTCTTCCTGAGCAGTATGACGGCTGTGTGGTCCCATGGTGTTTATACTTGTGTACAGATGTACAGATGAACGTAGTACCTTCAGGCATTTGGAAATTGATCCCAAGGATGAACCAGACTTTACAATGTTTTTTCTGAGGTCTTGGCTGATTTCTTTTGATTTACCCATCATGTCAAGCAAAGAGGCACTGAGTTTGAAGTTTGGCCTTGAAATACATCCACAGGTACACCTCCAATTGACTCAAATGATGTCAATAAGCCTATCAGAAGCTTCTAAATCCGTTACATAATTTTCTGGAATTTTCCAAGCTGTTTAAAGGCACAGTCAACTTAGTGTATGTAAACTTCTGACCCACTGGAATTGTGATACAGTGAATTATAAGTGAAATAATATATCTGTAAACAATTGTTGGAAAAAAGACTTGTGTCATGCACCAAGTAGATATCCTAACCAACTTGCCAAAACTATAGTTTGTTAACTAGAAATTTGTGGAGTGGTTGAAAAACGAGTTTTAAAGACTCCAACCTAAGTGTATGTAAACATCCGACTGTATGATGGAAAAATGTAAATGCCTGTTACATTTTGTAAAGATATTCTCTATAAAAGCAGGAAGTCCTTTTGAAAAGCCCATTTTATGTGAATTTTGTCAATCTCCCTTCTGATGTTTGAATGTGCATTTCATTTCCATAGTTTAACATAAATATATTTAGTTATATTTCCATAGTTTAACATAGTTATATTTCAACATAGTTATATATTTTCTATAGTTTAACATAGTTATATGTAGTTATATTTCTATAGTTTAACATAGTTATATTTCTATAGTTTAACATAGTTATATTTAGTTATATTTCTATAGTTTAATATAGTTATATTTCAACATAGTTATATATTTTCTATAGTTTAACATAGTTATATGTAGTTATATTTCTATAGTTTAATATAGTTATATTTCTATAGTTTAACATAGTTATATTTAGTTATATTTCTATAGTTTAACATAGTTATATTTCTATAGTTTAACATAGTTATATTTAGTTATATTTCTATAGTTTAACATAGTTATATTTCTATAGTTTAACATAGTTATATTTAGTTATATTTCTATAGTTTAATATAGTTATATTTCTATAGTTTAACATAGTTATATTTCTATAGTTTAACATAGTTATATTTTCTATAGTTTAACATAGTTATATTTAGTTATATTTTCTATAGTTTAACATAGTTATATTTAGTTATATTTCTATAGTTTAACATAGTTATATTTAGTTATATTTCTCCGTTTAACATAGTTATATTTAGTTATATTTCTATAGTTTAACATAGTTATATTTAGTTATATTTCTATAGTTTAACATAGTTATATTTCTATAGTTTAACATAGTTATATTTAGTTATATTTCTATAGTTTAACATAGTTATATTTCTATAGTTTAACATAGTTATATTTCTATAGTTTAACATAGTTATATTTCTATAGTTTAACATAGTTATATTTAGTTATATTTCTATAGTTTAACATAGTTATATATAGTTATATTTCTATAGTTTAACATAGTTATATTTAGTTATATTTCTATAGTTTAACATAGTTATATTTCAACATAGTTATATATTTTCTATAGTTTAACATAGTTATATTTAGTTATAATTCTATAGTTTAACATAGTTATATTTAGTTATAATTCTATAGTTTAACATAGTTATATTTAGTTATATTTCTATAATTTAACATAGTTCTATTTAGTTATATTTCTATAGTTTAACATAGTTATATTTAGTTATATTTCTATAGTTTAACATAGTTGTATTTAGTTATATTTCTATAGTTTAACATAGTTATATTTAGTTATATTTCTATAGTTTAACATAGTTATATTTAGTTATAATTCTATAGTTTAACATAGTTGTATTTAGTTATATTTCTATAGTTTAACATAGTTATATTTAGTTATATTTCTATAGTTTAACATAGTTATATTTCTATAGTTTAACATAGTTATATTTAGTTATATTTCTATAGTTTAACATAGTTATATTTCTATAGTTTAACATAGTTATATTTAGTTATATTTCTATAGTTTAACATAGTTATATTTCTATAGTTTAACATAGTTATATTTCTATAGTTTAACATAGTTATATTTAGTTATATTTCTATAGTTTAACATAGTTATATTTAGTTATATTTCTATAGTTTAACATAGTTATATTTAGTTATATTTCTATAGTTTAACATAGTTATAATTCTATAGTTTAACATAGTTATATTTAGTTATATTTCTCCGTTTAACATAGTTATATTTAGTTATATTTCTATCGTTTAACATAGTTATATTTCTATAGTTTAACATAGTTATATTTCTATAGTTTAACATAGTTATATTTAGTTATATTTCTATAGTTTAACATAGTTATATTTAGTTATATTTCTATAGTTTAACATAGTTATATTTAGTTATATTTCTATAGTTTAACATAGTTATATTTCTATAGTTTAACATAGTTATATTTCTATAGTTTAGCATAGTTATATTTCTATAGTTTAACATAGTTCTATTTAGTTATATTTCTATCGTTTAACATACACTGCTCAAAAAAATAAAGGGAACACTTAAACAACACAATGTAACTCCAAGTCAATCGCACTTCTGTGAAATCAAACTGTCCACTTAGGAAGCAACACTGATTGACAATAAATTTCACATGCTGTTGTGCAAATGGAATAGACAACAGGTGGAAATTATAGGCAATTAGCAAGACACCCCCAATAAAGGAGTGGTTCTGCAGGTGGTGACCACAGACCACTTCTCAGTTCCTATGCTTCCTGGCTGATGTTTTGGTCACTTTTGAATGCTGGCGGTGCTTTCACTAGTGGTAGCATGAGACGGAGTCTACAACCCACACAAGTGGCTCAGGTAGTGCAGTTCATCCAGGATGGCACATCAATGCGAGCTGTGGCAAGAAGGTTTGCTGTGTCTGTCAGCGTAGTGTCCAAAGCATGGAGGCGCTACCAGGAGACAGGCCAGTACATCAGGAGACGTGGAGGAGGCCGTAGGAGGGCAACAACCCAGCAGCAGGACCGCTACCTCCGCCTTTGTGCAAGGAGGAGCACTGCCAGGGCCCTGCAAAATGACCTCCAGCAGGCCACAAATGTGCATGTGTCAGCATATGGTCTCACAAGGGGTCTGAGGATCTCATCTCGGTACCTAATGGCAGTCAGGCTACCTCTGGCGAGCACATGGAGGGCTGTGCGGCCCCACAAAGAAATGCCACCCCACACCATGACTGACCCACCGCCAAACCGGTCATGCTGGAGGATGTTGCAGGCAGCAGAACGTTCTCCACGGCGTCTCCAGACTCTGTCACGTCTGTCACATGTGCTCATGTGCTCAGTATGAACCTGCTTTCATCTGTGAAGAGCACAGGGCACCAGTGGCGAATTTGCCAATCTTGCTGTTCTCTGGCAAATGCCAAACGTCCTGCACGGTGTTGGGCTGTAAGCACAACCCCCACCTGTGGACGTCGGGCCCTCATACCACCCTCATGGAGTCTGTTTCTGACCGTTTGAGCAGACACATGCACATTTGTGGCCTGCTGGAGGTCATTTTGCAGGGCTCTGGCAGTGCTCCTCCTTGCACAAAGGCGGAGGTAGCGGTCCTGCTGCTGGGTTGTTGCCCTCCTATGGCCTCCTCCACGTCTCCTGATGTACTGGCCTGTCTCCTGGTAGCGCCTCCATGCTTTGGACACTACGTGTGGAACATAATGTTTCCAATAAGACATGCTGTTGGGTGTGGAACATAACATAGCGATCACATTATAGTCTTCTAAAGTGCTGCTCTGTTAACTTCTGTTAACTTCTGCAATGCTCTGTTAACTTCTATTAACTTCTGCAATGCTCTGTTAACTTCTATTAACTTCTGCAATGCTCTGTTAACTTCTATTAACTTCTACAATGCTCTGTTAACTTCTATTAACTTCTACAATGCTCTGTTAACTTCTATTAACTTCTACAATGCTCTGTTAACTTCTATTAACTTCTACAATGCTCTGTTAACTTCTATTAACTTCTACAATGCTCTGTTAACTTCTATTAACTTCTACAATGCTCTGTTAACTTCTATTAACTTCTACAATGCTCTGTTAACTTCTATTAACTTCTACAATGCTCTGTTAACTTCTATTAACTTCTACAATGCTCTGTTAACTTCTATTAACTTATACAATGCTCTGTTAACTTCTACAATGCTCTGTTAACTTCTATTAACTTCTGCAATGCTCTGTTAACTTCTATTAACTTATACAATGCTCTATTAACTTCTATTAACTTCTACAATGCTCTGTTACCTTCTATTAACTTCTACAATGCTCTGTTAACTTCTATTAACTTATACAATGCTCTATTAACTTCTATTAACTTCTACAATGCTCTGTTAACTTCTGTTAACTTCTGCAATGCTCTGTTAACTTCTATTAACTTCTACAATGCTCTGTTAACTTCTGTTAACTTCTGCAATGCTCTGTTAACTTCTGCAATGCTCTGTTAACTTCTGCAATGCTCTGTTAACTTCTATTAACTTCTACAATGCTCTGTTAACTTCTACAATGCTCTGTTAACTTCTATTAACTTCTGCAATGCTCTGTTAACTTCTATTAACTTCTACAATGCTCTGTTAACTTCTATTAACTTCTGCAATGCTCTGTTAACTTCTATTAACTTCTACAATGCTCTGTTAACTTCTATTAACTTCTACAATGCTCTGTTAACTTCTGCAATGCTCTGTTAACTTCTGCAATGATCTGTTAACTTCTGCAATGCTCTGTTAACTTCTATTAACTTCTACAATGCTCTGTTAACTTCTATTAACTTCTGCAATGCTCTGTTAAATTCTATTAACTTCTACAATGCTCTGTTAACTTCTGCAATGCTCTGTTAACTTCTACAATGCTCTGTTAACTTCTATTAACTTCTACAATGCTCTGTTAACTTCTATTAACTTCTGCAATGCTCTGTTAACTTCTATTAACTTCTACAATGCTCTGTTAACTTCTATTAACTTCTACAATGCTCTGTTAACTTCTATTAACTTCTACAATGCTCTGTTAAATTCTATTAACTTCTACAATGCTCTGTTAACTTCTGCAATGCTCTGTTAACTTCTACAATGCTCTGTTAACTTCTATTAACTTCTCCAATGCTCTGTTAACTTCTATTAACTTCTACAGTGCTCTGTTAACTTCTACAATGCCCTGTTAACTTCTATTAACTTCTACAATGCTCTGTTAACTTCTATTAACTTCTACAATGCTCTGTTAACTTCTATTAACTTCTACAGTGCTCTGTTAACTTCTACAATGCTCTGTTAACTTCTACAATGCTCTGTTAACTTCTATTAACTTCTACAATGCTCTGTTAACTTCTATTAACTTATACAATGCTCTGTTAACTTCTACAATGCTCTGTTAACTTCTATTAACTTCTACAATGCTCTGTTAACTTCTATTAACTTCTACAATGCTCTGTTAACTTCTATTAACTTCTACAATGCTCTGTTAACTTCTATTAACTTATACAATGCTCTGTTACATTCTGAAATGAATGGTGTGTTTTTGTGTTGTACTAAAAACATAATGTAACATGTGTTACTAACTTGGTTAATATTTTCTCCCATTGCTTTTATCATCATCATCATCTAACCAATGTTTACTTTTCAGGCTGCCACCCAAAGCTAAAGCTAGGGCTAAACCATTCACCTCTGGGTTAAACAAAAGGTAAACTAAAATCACAAGCAGCTATTTCCCCTTAATATCCTCCTGAAGAATAATGGTTGTCTTTGTGTGTCTGTGGGACTTTTGATTCTTTCCCAGCTTACCAGGGTCTGTCCCAAATAGCAACCTATTCCTTTAATAGTGCACTACTTCTGACCCAAACCAGCAGGGCTATAACTCTGTCCAGGGGGAACCAGCAGGTCTATAACTCTGTCCAGGGGGAACCAGCAGGTCTATAACTCTGTCCAGGGGAACCAGCAGGTCTATAACTCTGTCCAGGGGGAACCAGCAGGTCTATAACTCTGTCCAGGGGAACCAGCAGGTCTATAACTCTGTCCAGGGGGAACCAGCAGGTCTATAACTCTGTCCAGGGGGAACCAGCAGGTCTATAACTCTGTCCAGGGGAACCAGCAGGTCTATAACTCTGTCCAGGGGGAACCAGCAGGTCTATAACTCTGTCCAGGGGAACCAGCAGGTCTATAACTCTGTCCAGGGGAACCAGCAGGTCTATAACTCTGTCCAGGGGGAACCAGCAGGGCTATAACTCTGTCCAGGGGAACCAGCAGGTCTACAACTCTGTCCAGGGTCAACCAGCAGGTCTATAACTCTGTCCAGGGGGAACCAGCAGGTCTATAACTCTGTCCAGGGGGACCAGCAGGTCTATAACTCTGTCCAGGGGGACCAGCAGGTCTATAACTCTGTCCAGGGGAACCAGCAGGTCTATAACTCTGTCCAGGGGGACCAGCAGGTCTATAACTCTGTCCAGGGGAACCAGCAGGTCTATAACTCTGTCCAGGGGGAACCAGCAGGTCTATAACTCTGTCCAGGGGGAACCAGCAGGTCTATAACTCTGTCCAGGGGAACCAGCAGGTCTATAACTCTGTCCAGGGGGACCAGCAGGTCTATAACTCTGTCCAGGGGAACCAGCAGGTCTATAACTCTGTCCAGGGGAACCAGCAGGTCTATAACTATGTCCAGGGGGAACCAGCAGGTCTATAACTCTGTCCAGGGGGAACCAGCAGGTCTATAACTCTGTCCAGGGGGAACCAGCAGGTCTATAACTCTGTCCAGGGGAACCAGCAGGTCTATAACTCTGTCCAGGGGAACCAGCAGGTCTATAACTCTGTCCAGGGGAACCAGCAGGACTATAACTCTGTCCAGGGGAACCAGCAGGTCTATAACTCTGTCCAGGGGGAACCAGCTGTTCATGTGTGGTTGAAAACATACAGGTAGATACTGCATAAAACATTACTAAGCCAGGTTGTATCTTGGCTGTAGGAGCACAAATAATAAGGTAGTCTTTGTCCCGAAGACAAAAGGTTACTTCAGGTTTTCTGTGAAAGTCTTGTTTTGACGTCCAACCATACAGCTGCAATTGTTTTGAAAAGGATGTAGGAGATCATAGTTTTTATACAAAAAAGATGTAGGAGTTGATCGTTTTTATACAAGGATAAATGATAAACATCTACATGCGTCATTGTACACTTGGCAGACAGTCAAACAGACTCTGTGTCCGGTGCAACAAGGAACTGAAAAGCTTAGTATCAGTGATATAAAATCACTCATTTACTCCAGTGTTGGGGTCATTTCAATTTAAATGACAGTCAATTCAGGAAGTACACTGAAATTCCAATTCCAAATTCCAACTTGAATGCTTTTTAATTAGGAAAAATTTGGATTTGGAATTTGGTCTTTTCCTCAGAGCTTCAGCCTTGTGTTCAGACTACAGACAGTCTTTTCTGTATCATCCCCCTCCTCCTCCTCCTCCTCCTCCTCCTCCTCCTCCTCCTCCTCCTCCTCCTCCTTCTCCTCCTCCTCCCCCTTCTCCTCCTCCCCCTCCTCCTCCTCCTCCTCCACCTCCTCCCCCTCCTCCTCCCCCTCATCCACCTCCTCCCTCCTCCTCCTCCTCTCCCTCCTCCACCCCCTCCTCCTCCCTCCACCTCCCTCCTCCTCCCTCCACCTCCTCATCCACCTCCTCCTCCTCCACCTCCTCCACCTCCTCCTCCTCCTCTCCCTCCTCCACCTCCTCCTCCTCCTCCTCCACCTCCCTCCCCCTCCTCCTCCCCCTCATCCACCTCCTCCCTCCTCCTCCTCCTCTCCCTCCTCCACCCCCTCCTCCTCCCTCCTCCTCCCTCCACCTCCTCATCCACCTCCTCCCCCTCATCCACCTCCTCCTCCTCCCTCCTCCTCCTCATACCACCTCCTCCTCCTCCTCATACCACCTCCTCCTCCTCATACCTCCTCCTCATACCATCTCCTCCTCCTCATACCTCCTCCTCCTCCTCCTCCTCCTCCCTCCTCCCCCTCTTCCACCTCCTCTCTCCTCCTCCTCCTCTCCCTCCTCCACCCCCTCCTCCTCCTCCACCTCCCTCCCCCTCCTCCTCCCCCTCATCCACCTCCTCCCTCCTCCTCCACCCCCTCCTCCTCCCTCCACCTCCCTCCTCCTCCCTCCACCTCCTCCTCCTCATCCACCTCCTCCTCCTCCCCCTCATCCACCTCCTCCTCCTCCCTCCACCTCCTCCTCCTCCATCACCTCCTCCTCCACTCCCTCCACCTCCTCCTCCCTCCACCTCCTCCTCCTCCTCCTCTCCCTCCTCCACCTCCTCCTCCTCCTCCACCTCCCTCCACCTCCTCCTCCCTCCACCTCCTCCCTCCTCCTCCTCCTCTCCCTCCTCCACCCCCTCCTCCTCCTCCACCTCCCTCCCACTCCTCCTCCTCCCCCATTCAACCCCCTCCAGACTGAACACAGAGCGTCAGAAGAACCAGTACCGCTTCCACTCTGTGGCCTGTGTTGGCACTGAGGTCCACCTGGCAGCCTGCCCCCTGGAGTTCAACAAGGGTAATTATGGAGGGAGATTAGACTCAGAATGATGTAAATATATTGAGCATACCTCACGAACAAGCACCATGATCAGACTGTATGTGTGAGCTATGTTTCATATATTCATGGATCCTGGTGCGTATTTGTGAGTTAAGTTCTGTGTATTTACGTAATTATGTGTGTAATCTGACTCCGTAGGTAATGCCACAGGTTCCTGTAAGGGTGGCATGCCAGCCGTGGTCAGCTGTGTACCGGGACCACAGTACGTACACAACAACGGACTGAAGAAGAACCTGAAAACCACGGTAAAGTACCTGGGCGGGTGGGTACACCTCTGCATTTGTATCTCACTGGCATAGACTTGAAGCTTCAACTACAGTTTCTGATTCTCTCTCCCTTGTGTCTCGTCCCCTGTGTCTCCTCTCTCCCCTGTGTCTCCTCTCTCCGCTGTGTCTCCTCTCCCATCAGAGCACGGTGAGGCTGAAGGGTGGTGCCAAGCTGGGTGAGGGCAGAGTGGAGGTACTGAGGAACAATGAGTGGGGCACGGTGTGTGACGACCGTTGGACCCTGCTGTCGGCCAGCGTGGTGTGCAGGGAGCTGGGCTTCGGATCTGCCAAGGAGGCCCTGACTGGAGCTCGCATGGGACAAGGTGAGGACTGAGCACTCTGGTTTAATCTTCTAAGTGTGGAAGAGGTGAAAAAATGATTGTTGTCTATCAACAGTGACAAGCCACCGGGGTTTGACCACTTGGATGGAAAATGACTGAGGATAATAGCAGACAATATTGTCACTCCTATTTGCCACATCTTCAATCCAAGCCTACTAGAAAGTGTGTGTCCTCAGGCCTGGAGGGAAGCTAAAGTAATTCTGCTACCTAAGAATAGTAAAGTCCAGATACAATCCAGATTTGACCAGATACAATGCTATTTTACAGTAAACAAATTGACAACAAACTTCCAGCACACTTATAGGGAAGGACACTCAACAAGCACAGCACTTACACAAATTACTGATGATTGGCTGAGAGAAATTGATGATAAAAAGATTGTGGGAGCTGTTTTGATAGACTTCAGTGCGGCTTTTGACATTATCGATCAGTCTGCTGTCGTGACGTGACGATCATTAATCTGATGACTGTTAATTATCGAATCAAACTAACTATGTTTAATTGTCACCCGATTAAATTTATCATGTAACAACTAACTCATTAGGAATTCGAGGCACCACGGGAAAATTTGTTAAACGAGTTACTATCTCACGAATAAAACTCTAAATAAATATAGATATCTGTTACATCAATAACTGTCAATTATTAATTATTGCCTCATCAGTCTCATTCTGATCGTTGTAGACCTCTTGAATCCGCAAGAACCCTAACCTTATTGATGAATCAGAAATACACAAATTGGCTTAATTATTTATTTACTAACCAACTAAATAATTACACCGAATACATAAACACACACACACACACGGTATAGATTATTGATTAGAAACGTAATACAATGAAACAGGTCCCTAGTGGACTAGCATGACTGCTTGGTTATAAAAAGGGGAGGGGTCAGAAGGAAAGGGAAAGGGAGAGACAGAGAGATTCAAACTATCGTTGTTACGTTTGGAAACTACGCTCACGGAAATCAGAACACTTAGCATCAACACCACCGCTCATTCGGATAAGAAATCCACTTCGGTGCGAGACTCTGCTGATCTTGGAGTGTTCGTTAGATCAGATACTTCAGATGAAGTTCCTTAGAGGAGGAGGGGGAGGACCATCCTCCTCAGTGAATTTTATAAAAACAAAAATAGTGAAAAATGAAAAAAGTTATCCTTTTTAGATAAAACTATACTAAATATATTCACGTCACCAAATAATTGATTACAATTTTGCAATGAAGGTCCACAGTAGCCTCAACAGCACTCTGTAGGGTAGCACCATGGTGTAGCCAGAGGACAGCTAGCTTCCGTCCTCCTCTGGGTACATTGACTTCAATACACAACCTAGGAGGCTCGTGGTTCTCACCCCCTTCCATAGACTTACACAGTGATTATGACAACTTCCGGAGGACGTCCTCCGACCTATCAGAGCATTTGCAGCGAGAGAGAGAGAGAGAGAGAGAGAGAGAGAGAGAGAGAGAGAGAGAGAGAGAGAGAGAGAGAGAGAGAGAGAGAGAGAGAGAGAGAGAGAGAGAGAGAGAGAGAGAGAGAGAGAGAGAGAGAGAGAGAGAGAGAGAGAGAGAGAGAGATTTTTTTTCGTAGTATATATTTTTTTTTTCACCTGGTAACAGACAGCTGATGTGTTCTACACTGGGAAAATGGAAAAGGTGAGAGGAGCAGAGCGTGTACATGAATGTGAGAAGGAATTATATATACAACGAGCTGTTTGTATGTGTCTGGTATGAAAGTGAACTGTGTTTGCGAGTGATCAGGGGTGTATTCATTGCTTAAACGGAAGCAAACGGAGCGAAACGGGGTAAAACATACCTGAATTTGTCAAATAGAAACTCTGGTTAGCAACTGTTGGACTAATGATTACACCCTAGATCAGGCAAGAGTGTGCAAGGCCTTACTGAATGTGTCACTGTCTGTCACCTTGATTACTCTAAATTGTCTTGACTTGTGTGCACTTACGTTGTAAACATTCATTCATAGGCTAGGTTGTGGTAACCTCATGATGGGTACAGGGACAATTAGAGTTTCATGTAGGAGCATAAACCTGTCACTGTTACATTGAATATTACATTGTTACATTGGAATATGAATGACAGGTCATGTTCATTAAAAAAAATATATCCTCCCTCATCTTAAACGTCGGCGACCGCCACTGGTGTGTGTGTCTTTAGGGATGGGTCCTATCCACATGAATGAGGTCCAGTGTCTGGGGACGGAGAAGTCGATGTGGAACTGTGGCTTTAAGAACATAACCTCAGAGGACTGCCAGCATGTAGAAGACGCCGCTGTGAGGTGCAACACGCCATACATGGACCTGGAGAAATCGGTCAGAGACTAACTACTTATCTCTGTTCTATTATGTTCTGTTCTATTATGTTCTGTTCTATTATGTTCTGTTCTATTATGTTCTGTTCTATTCTGTTCTGTTATGTTCTATTGTGTTCTGTTCTATTATGTTCTGTTCTATTCTATTATGTTCTGTTCTATTATGTTCTGTTCTATTATGTTCTGTTCTATTCCTTTCTATTATGTTCTGTTCTGTTCTGTTCTGTTATGTTCTATTCTATTGTGTTCTGTTCTATTATGTTCTGTTCTATTCCTTTCTATTATGTTCTGTTCTATTCTATTGTGTTCTGTTCTATTATGTTCTATTCCTTTCTATTATGTTCTGTTCTATTCTATTATGTTCTGTTCTATTATGTTCTATTCCTTTCTATTATGTTCTGTTCTATTCTATTATGTTCTATTCTATTATGTTCTGTTCTATTTTGTTCTGTTCTATTTTGTTCTGTTCTATTATGGTCTATTCTATTATGGTCTATTCTATTATGTTCTGTTCTATTATGTTCTGTTCTATTATGTTCTGTTCTATTATGTTCTATTCTATTATGTTCTGTTCTATTCTATTATGTTCTATTCTGTTCTATTATGTTCTATTCTATTATGTTATGTTCTATTCTGTTCTATTATGTTCTGTTCTATTATGTTCTGTTCTGTTCTATTATGTTATATTATGTTCTGTTCTATTCTATTATGTTCTGTTCTGTTCTATTATGTTCTGTTCTATTCTATTATGTTCTGTTATGTTCTATTCTGTTCTGTTCTATTATGTTCTGTTCTATTATGGTCTATTCTATTATGGTCTATTCTATCATGTTCTGTTCTATTGTTCTGTTCTATTATGGTCTATTCTATTATGGTCTATTCTATCATGTTCTGTTCTATTATGTTCTGTTCTATTATGTTCTGTTCTATTCTGTTCTGTTCTGTTCTATTATGTTCTGTTCTATTATGTTCTGTTCTATTATGTTCTGTTCTATTCTATTATGTTCTATTCTATTATGTTCTGTTCTATTCTATTATGTTCTATTCTGTTCTATTATGTTCTGTTCTATTCTGTTCTATTATGTTCTGTTCTGTTCTATTATGTTATATTATGTTCTATTCTATTATGTTCTATTCTGTTCTATTATGTTCTGTTCTATTCTGTTCTATTATGTTCTGTTCTATTATGTTATGTTCTGTTCTATTATGTTCTGTTCTGTTCTATTATGTTCTGTTCTGTTCTATTATGTTATATTATGTTCTATTCTATTATGTTCTGTTCTGTTCTATTATGTTCTGTTCTATTATGTTCTGTTCTATTATGTTCTGTTCTATTCTATTATGTTCTGTTATGTTCTATTCTGTTCTGTTCTATTATGGTCTATTCTATTATGGTCTATTCTATTATGGTCTATTCTATTATGTTCTGTTCTATTATGTTCTGTTCTATTCTGTTCTTTTCTGTTCTATTCTGTTATATTATGTTCTGTTCTATTATGTTCTATTATGTTCTATTATGTTATTTTCTATTATGTTCTATTCTATTATGTTCTGTTCTATTATGTTATGTTCTGTTCTATTATGTTCTGTTCTATTCTATTATGTTCTATTCTATTATGTTCTATTCTATTATGTTCTGTTCTATTATGTTATGTTCTATTATGTTATATTCTATTCTATTATGTTCTATTATGTTATGTTCTGTTCAATTATATTATGTTCTATTCCTTTCTATTATGTTTTGTTCTGTTATGTTCTATTATGTTCTATTCCTTTCTATTATGTTTTGTTCTGTTCTATTCTATTATGTTCTGGTCTATTCTATTATGTTCTATTATGTTCTGTTCTATTATGTTCTATTCTATTATGTTCTGTTCTATTATGTTCTGTTCTATTATGTTCTGTTCTATTATGTTCTGTTCTATTATGTTCTGTTCTATTATGTTCTGTTCTATTCTGTTCTATTATGTTCTATTATGTTCTGTTCTATTATGTTATGTTCTGTTCTATTATGTTCTGTTCTATTATGTTCTGTTCTGTTCTATTATGTTATATTCTATTCTATTATGTTCTATTCTATTATGTTCTGTTCTATTATGTTCTGTTCTATTATGTTCTGTTCTGTTCTATTCTATTATGTTCTGTTATATTCTATTATGTAATATTCTATTCTGTAATATTCTATTCTGTTCTATTCTATTATGTTCTGTTCTGTTCTATTATGTTATATTATGTTCTGTTCTATTATGTTATATTCTATTCTATTATGTTATATTCTATTCTATTATGTTCTATTCTATTATGTTATATTCTATTCTATTATGTTATATTCTATTATGTTCTGTTCTATTATGTTATATTCTATTCTATTATGTTATATTCTGTTCTGTTCTATTATGTTATATTCTATTATGTTCTGTTCTATTATGTTATATTCTATTCTATTATGTTATATTCTGTTCTGTTATATTATGTTATATTATATTCTATTATGTTCTGTTCTATAATGTTCTGTTCTATTATGTTCTGTTCTATTATGTTCTGTTCTATTATGTTCTGTTCTATTCTGTTCTATTATGTTCTATTATGTTCTGTTCTATTATGTTATGTTCTGTTCTATTATGTTCTGTTCTATTATGTTCTGTTCTGTTCTATTATGTTATATTCTATTCTATTATGTTCTTTTCTATTATGTTCTGTTCTATTATGTTCTGTTCTATTATGTTCTGTTCTGTTCTATTATGTTATATTCTATTCTATTATGTTCTATTCTATTTCTGTTCTATTCTATTATGTTCTGTTCTGTTCTATTATGTTATATTATGTTCTGTTCTATTATGTTATATTCTATTCTATTATGTTATATTCTATTCTATTATGTTCTATTCTATTATGTTATATTCTATTCTATTATGTTATATTCTATTATGTTCTGTTCTATTATGTTATATTCTATTCTATTATGTTATATTCTGTTCTGTTCTATTATGTTATATTCTATTATGTTCTGTTCTATTATGTTATATTCTATTCTATTATGTTATATTCTGTTCTGTTATATTATGTTATATTATATTCTATTATGTTCTATTCTATTATGTTCTGTTCTGTTCTATTATGTTCTATTATGTTATGTTCTATTCTATTATGTTCTGTTCTATTATGTTCTATTCCATTATGTTCTGTTCTGTTCTATTATGTTCTGTTCTATTCTGTTCTGTTCTGTTGTATTCTATTATGTTCTGTTCTATTATGTTCTGTTCTATTATGTTATATTCTGTTCTATTATGTTCTGTTCTGTTCTATTCTATTATGTTATGTTCTGTTCTATTATGTTCTGTTCTATTATGTTCTGTTCTATTATGTTATATTCTATTCTATTATGTTCTATTCTATTATGTTCTGTTCTATTATGTTCTGTTCTATTATGTTATGTAATATTCTATTCTGTTCTATTCTATTATGTTCTGTTCTATTATGTTATAATCTATTCTATGATGTTCTATTCTATTATGTTATGTTCTGTTCTATTATGTTCTGTTCTATTATGTTCTGTTCTGTTCTATTATGTTATATTCTATTCTATTATGTTCTATTCTATTATGTTCTATTCTATTCTATTCTGTTATATTCTATTATATTCTATTCTATTCTGTTCTATTCTATTATGTTCTGTTCTATTATGTTATAATCTATTCTATGATGTTCTATTCTAGTATGTTCTGTTCTATTATGTTATATTCTATTCTATTATGTTATATTCTATTCTATTATGTTATATTCTATTATGTTCTATTCTATTATGTTATATTCTATTCTATTATGTTATATTCTATTATGTTCCGTCTCTATTATGTTATATTCTATTCTATTATGTTATATTCTGTTCTGTTCTATTATGTTATATTCTATTATGTTCTGTTCTATTATGTTATATTCTATTCTATTATGTTATATTCTGTTCTGTTCTATTATGTTATATTATATTATATTATGTTCTATTCTATTATGTTCTGTTCTGTTCTATTATGTTCTATTATGTTATGTTCTATTCTATTATGTTCTGTTCTATTATGTTCTATTCCATTATGTTCTGTTCTGTTCTATTATGTTCTGTTCTATTATGTTATGTTCTGTTCCATTCTATTATGTTCTGTTCTATTCTGTTCTGTTCTGTTGTATTCTATTATGTTCTGTTCTATTCTATTATGTTCTATTCTATTATGTTCTGTTCTGTTCTATTATGTTCTGTTCTATTATGTTATGTTCTATTCTATTATGTTATGTTCTATTATGTTCTGTTCTATTCTATTATGTTCTGTTCTATTATGTTCTATTCCATTATGTTCTGTTCTGTTCTATTATGTTATTCTATTCTATTATGTTCTGTTCTGTTCAATTATATTATGTTCTATTCCTTTCTATTATGTTCTATTATGTTCTGTTCTATTATGTTCTGTTCTATTATGTTATGTTCTATTATGTTCTGTTCTATTCTATTATGTTCTATTCCATTATGTTCTGTTCTGTTCTATTATGTTATATTCTATTCTATTATGTTCTGTTCTGTTCAATTATATTATGTTCTATTCCTTTCTATTATGTTCTATCATGTTCTGTTCTATTATGTTCTGTTCTATTATGTTCTATTCTATTATGTTCTATTCTATTCTGTTATGTTATGTTCTGTTCTATTATGTTCTGTTCTATTATGTTCTATTCTATTCTATTATGTTCTATTCTATTATGTTCTGTTCTATTATGTTCTGTTCTATTATGTTCTGTTCTATTCTATTATGTTCATTGCAGTTATTGTCATGTCCTGTTTTACTGATACAATTATGTTAATATGATCATAGAGAACAAACTAAGTAAAAGTTTAGTCAAGTAATTTAGTTTAGCAAAGAGGGGGATATTTATTTTTTACTTTGAATCTTAAACTGTTTATTGATCAATGATGTCTTGACAATGGTATCAGATTCCTGATCGAACAGGAGTGTTTGCTGCAGTAATGTTCAATACAGTGTTAGTAGTATTGTGATGAGAGATATAAACCTGGATACATCCTGAATATGTGATGTGTGTAATGACGTCCAATACTCTCATCAAACACATGCCTTTAACCCATAAATCAAAGTATCCATCACAAATGCACCGTAATCCCTACAAAGTGCACTACTTTTGATCAAAGCCCTATGGCTTAGTACATTATATAGGGAATAGGGTGCCATTTGGATGCGGACAATGACAGAGATTCAATCAGATCGAGCCTTAACTGAGATAGCCGACTCCCCCATTGCTGTGATTTTGGCAGTGTCAGAGGTGGAACTGTGTTAAAGCTTACAACATTACACTGTTCAAAATTGTATCAAGGCTATGTGGGATTATTACTAATCCATTTACATTTACATTTAAGTCATTTAGCAGACGCTCTTATCCAGAGCGACTTACAAATTGGTGCATTCACCTTATGATATCCAGTGGAACAACCACTTTACAATAGTGCATCTAAATCTTTTAAGGGGGGGGGGGGGGGGGGGGGGGGGGGGGGGGGGGTTAGAAGGATTACTTTATCCTATCCTAGGTATTCCTTAAAGAGGTGGGGTTTCAGGTGTCTCCGGAAGGTCCAATGGCAACATCCAATGGCAATGTCCGCAGTAGAGATAACGGATCAGCCGCTTGCTGATTCCACGCAGTTCCCACCTCCGACATCGCCTAAATAAAAACAATCAAACTGAAACGCAGGTGTCGGCTATCGGGGGTTGAGGCAGAACTGATTGAATCAAAGTGCTGTATGTCTGGATAAACGCCCAGCCAGACCGTAATCACCCATACTAACCCCATCCACACACTCCCCCTTCCCTCCGCTTCCTAACCCGTCTGCCCAACCACAGATCCGCCTGACAGGGGGGCGTACCCGCTATGAGGGGCGGGTGGAGGTGTTGAGCACGAAGGCTAACGGGACCAAGAGCTGGGGGCTGATATGTGGAGGGACCTGGGGCACCAAGGAGGCCATGGTGGCCTGCAGACAGCTGGGGCTAGGCTACGCTAACCACGGCCTGCAAGTAGGTATATTAGCCAAGCTAACGGCTAGGCTACGCTAACCACGGCCTGCAAGTAGGTGTATTAACCAAGCTAACGGCTTGTACAGTGCTAATAGAACATGCTTAAACCAGGTTATAACCATGGACTACAATTACCATGAATCTCCAACCTCGGATTTGTTCCGCAGATCTCAAGGCTAGGGACCTCATGGCTAGGGACCTCATGGCTAGGGACCTCTGGCCTCTCTCAGGCTACCTCATCACGAGAGTGTAAACCTCTCTCAGGCTACCTCATCACGAGAGTGTCAACCTCTCTCAGGCTACCTCATCACAAGTGTCAACCTCTCACCGGCTACCTCATCACGAGAGTCTTAAACGCTCTCAGGCTACCTCATCATGAGAGTGTAAACCTCTCTCAGGCTACCTCATCACGAGAGTCTTATTCCAAATACATGAACCTCCCCAACCAATCCCCTTGCTGGGGCTGGGGGGGGTGAGCCAACAGCCAACCATAACATGCCAGGTAGCGACATCTCATTGGTTCTCCCAACCCACCAGGAAGGAACCAATGTGGCTCCCCGCTCCATAACTCACCCTGACATGTTCACCCTGACATGTCCACTTTGACATGTTCACCCTGACATGTTCACCCTGACATGTCCACTTTGACATGTTCACTTTGACATGTCCACCTTGACATGTTCACCTTGACATGTTCACCCTGACATGTTCACCCTGACATGTTCACCCTGACATGTTCACCCTGACATGTCCACTTTGACATGTTCACTTTGACATGTCCACCTTGACATGTTCACCTTGACATGTTCACCCTCACATGTTCACCCTGACATGTTCACCTTGACATGTTCACCCTGACATGTTCACCCTGACATGTTCACCCTGACATGTTCACCCTGACATGTTCACCCTGACATGTTCACCCTGACATGTTCACCTTGACATGTTCACCTTGACATGTTCACCCTGACATGTTCACCCTGACATGTTCACCCTGACATGTTCACCTTGACATGTTCACCCTGACATGTTCACCTTGACATGTTCACCCTGACATGTTCACCCTGACATGTTCACCTTGACATGTTCACCCTGACATGTTCACCCTGACATGTTCACCCTGACATGTTCACTCTGACATGTTCACCCTGACATGTTCACCTTGACATGTTCACCTTGACATGTTCACCCTGACATGTTCACCCTGACATGTTCACCCTGACATGTTCACCTTGACATGTTCACCCTGACATGTTCACCCTGACATGTTCACCCTGACATGTTCACCCTGACATGTTCACCCTCACATGTTCACCCTGACATGTTCACCTTGACATGTTCACCTTGACATGTTCACCTTGACATGTTCACCCTGACATGTTCACCCTGACATGTTCACCCTGACATGTTCACCCTGACATGTTCACCCTGACATGTTCACCCTGACATGTTCACCTTGACATGTTCACCTTGACATGTTCACCTTGACATGTTCACCCTGACATGTTCACCCTGACATGTTCACCCTGACATGTTCACCTTGACATGTTCACCTTGACATGTTCACCCTGACATGTTCACCCTGACATGTTCACCCTGACATGTTCACCCTGACATGTTCACCCTGACATGTTCACCCTGACATGTTCACCCTGACATGTTCACCCTGACATGTTCACCCTCACATGTTCACCCTGACATGTTCACCCTGACATGTTCACCCTGACATGTTCACCCTGGCCCTCAGGAAACCAGCAAACCCCTGGCCCTCAGGACTGTGCACAGACTAGACATTGGAGGAAGCACAGACAGGCTAGAGCAGTGTTTCTCATCTCCAGTCCTCGACTATCCCCAACAAACACGTCTGATTCAACTAGTCAAGGGCTTGATGATTAACTTACTAGTTTAATCAGGTGGTCTGAGGCTACAGCAACAACCAGTACTGTTCCTGTCTCAATTCCAGGCCTGGAGTTGAGACAGGAAGTGCCCTCTCACTGACTTCCCCTAGGCCCCCTTTACAGGTGCGAATCGTGGGAGGCAGGACGTACTATGAGGGCCGTGTGGAGGTTCAGGTGGGGGCGCGGTGGGGCACAGTGTGCTCTGCCAGCTGGACCACTAAAGAGGCCATGGTAGTCTGCAGACAGCTAGGCCTGGGGTACTCCATGCATGCCATCACTGTGAGTAAGACTGGGAGAAGAAGAAATCAATTCCTTCACAGTTGATGTGTGTTGGAAATATAATACTGTACTATAGAGCTGGGACAGGTACTATAGAGCTGGGATAGGTACTATAGAGCTGGGACAGGTACTATAGAGCTGGGACAGGTACTATAGAGCTGGGACAGGTACTATAGAGCTGGGACAGGTACTATAGAGCTGGGACAGGTCCTATAGAGCTGGGACAGGTCCTATAGAGCTGGGACGGGTAGTATAGAGCTGTGACGGGTACTATAGAGCTGGGACGGGTACTATAGAGCTGGGACAAGTACTATAGAGCTGGGACAGGTACTATAGAGCTGGGACAGGTACTATAGAGCTGGGACAGGTACTATAGAGCTGGGACAGGTACTATAGAGCTGGGACAGGTACTATAGAGCTGGGATAGGTACTATAGAGCTGGGATAGGTACTATAGAGCTGGGACAGGTACTATAGAGTTGTGATAGGTACTATAGAGCTGGGACAGGTCGTATAGAACTGGGACAGGTACTATAGAGCTGGGACAAGTCGAGAACTGGGACAGGTCCTATAGAGCTGGGACAGGTCCTATAGAACTGGTACAGAAAATAGAGCTGGGACAGGTATTATAGAGCTGGGACAGGTCGTATAGAACTGGTACAGACAATAGAGCTGGGACAGGTATTATAGAGCTGGGACAGGTTGTATAGAGCTGGGACAAGTACTATAGAGTTGGGACAGGTAGTATAGAGTTGGGACAGGTAGTATAGAGCTGGGACAGGTACTATAGAGCTGGGACAGGTACTATAGAGCTGGGATAGGTACTATAGAGCTGGGACAGGTACTATAGAGCTGGGACAGGTACTATAGAGCTGGGACAGGTACTATAGAGCTGGGACAGGTACTATAGAGCTGGGACAGGTACTATAGAGCTGGGATAGGTACTATAGAGCTGGTACAGGTACTATAGAGCTGGGATAGGTACTATAGAGCTGGTACAGGTACTATAGAGCTGGGATAGGTACTATAGAGCTGGGACAAAGCCTATTCATTCTGTTGATTGCTGCTATGAAAGTATCAGCCTGTCCCTGTTTTGCTATTGGCTGCTGTGTGAGAGAGCTGGAGCCACTCCCTCTCCCCACTGTGACACGGAGGACAGCGAGATGCAGTCTGAGGGGTACAAGTGTAACCGATGTGAAATGGCTAGCTAGTTAGCGGTGGTGCACGCTAATAGCGTTTCAATCGGTGACGTCACTCGCTCTGAGACCTTGAAGTAGTTGTTGCCCTTGCTCTGCAAGGGCCGCGGCTTTTGTGGAGCGATGGGTAACGATGCTTCGAGGGTGGCTCTTGTCGATGTGTGCAGAGGGTCCCTGGTTCGAACCCAGATAGGGGCAAGGAGAGGGACGGAAGCTATACTGTTACACAAGCACATGACCGTTGAGCAATTGAGGGAAAAATACAGTTTTCTAAGCAACTACTGTTATTCTAGTTACAGAGAGGAGAGTCGCAGCTTTCTGTGAGTACATCACTGCTGTTCTTCTAGTTACAGAGAGGAGAGTCACAGCTTTCTGTGAGTACATCACTACTGTTGTTCTAGTTACAGAGAGGAGAGTCACAGCTTTCTGTGAGTACATCACTACTGTTCTAGTTACAGAGAGGAGAGTCACAGCTTTCTGTGAGTACATCACTACTGTTGTTCTAGTTACAGAGAGGAGAGTCACAGCTTTCTGTGAGTACATCACTACTGTTGTTCTAGTTACAGAGAGGAGAGTCACAGCTTTCTGTGAGTACATCACTACTGTTCTAGTTACAGAGAGGAGAGTCACAGCTTTCTGTGAGTACATCACTACTGTTGTTCTAGTTACACAGAGGAGAGTCACAGCTTTCTGTGAGTACATCACTGCTGTTGTTCTAGTTACAGAGAGGAGAGTCACAGCTTTCTGTGAGTACATCACTACTGTTCTAGTTACAGAGAGGAGAGTCACAGCTTTCTGTGAGTACATCACTACTGTTGTTCTAGTTACACAGAGGAGAGTCACAGCTTTCTGTGAGTACATCACTACTGTTCTAGTTACAGAGAGGAGAGTCACAGCTTTCTGTGAGTACATCACTACTGTTGTTCTAGTTACAGAGAGGAGAGTCACAGCTTTCTGTGAGTACATCACTACTGTTCTAGTTACAAGAGGACAGTCACAGCTTTCTGTGAGTACATCACTACTGTTCTAGTTACAGAGAGGACAGTCACAGCTTTCTGTGAGTACATCACTACTGTTCTAGTTACAGAGAGGACAGTCACAGCTTTCTGTGAGTACATCACTACTGTTGTTCTAGTTACACAGAGGAGAGTCACAGCTTTCTGTGAGTACATCACTACTGTTCTAGTTACAGAGAGGAGAGTCACAGCTTTCTGTGAGTACATCACTACTGTTCTAGTTACAGACAGGAGAGTCACAGCTTTCTGTGAGTACATCACTACTGTTGTTCTAGTTACACAGAGGAGAGTCACAGCTTTCTGTGAGTACATCACTACTGTTCTACTTACAGAGAGGAGAGTCACAGCTTTCTGTGAGTACATCACTACTGTTCTAGTTACAGAGAGTCACAGCTTTCTGTGAGTACATCACTCTGTTGTTCTAGTTACAGAGAGGAGTCACAGCTTTCTGTGAGTACATCACTACTGTTGTTCTAGTTACAGAGAGGAGAGTCACAGCTTTCTGTGAGTACATCACTCTGTTGTTCTAGTTACAGACAGGAGTCACAGCTTTCTGTGAGTACATCACTGCTGTTGTTCTAGTTACAGAGAGGAGAGTCACAGCTTTCTGTGAGTACATCACTACTGTTCTAGTTACAGAGAGGAGAGTCACATGTGAGTACCAGTGATGTCATCATGTAGACTATACCCCCCTGTATCTGACTAGATCACCAGTGATGTCATCATGTAGACTATACCCCCCCCCCCCTGTATTTGACTAGATCACCAGTGATGTCATCATGTAGACTATACCCCCCTGTATCTGACTAGATCACCAGTGATGTCATCATGTAGACTATACCCCCCTGTATCTGACTACAGCACCAGTGATGTCATCATGTAGACTATACCCCCCCCTGTATTTGACTAGATCACCAGTGATGTCATCATGTAGACTATACCCCCCTGTATCTGACTAGATCACCAGTGATGTCATCATGTAGACTATACCCCCCTGTATCTGACTAGATCACCAGTGATGTCATCATGTGGACTATACCCCCTGTATCTGACTAGATCACCAGTGATGTCATCATGTAGACTATACCCCCCTGTATCTGACTAGATCACCAGTGATGTCATCATGTAGACTATACCCCCCTGTATCTGACCAGATCACCAGTGATGTCATCATGTAGACTATACCCCCCTGTATCTGACTAGATCACCAGTGATGTCATCATGTAGACTATACCCCCCTGTATCTGACTAGATCACCAGTGATGTCATCATGTAGACTATACCCCCCTGTATCTGACTAGATCACCAGTGATGTCATCATGTAGACTATACCCCCCTGTATCTGACTAGATCACCAGTGATGTCATCACGTAGACTATACCCCCCTGTATCTGACTAGATCACCAGTGATGTCATCATGTAGACTATACCCCCCTGTATCTGACTAGATCACCAGTGATGTCATCATGTAGACTATACCCCCCCCTGTATTTGACTAGATCACCAGTGATGTCATCATGTAGACTATACCCCCCTGTATCTGACTAGATCACCAGTGATGTCATCATGTAGACTATACCCCCCTGTATCTGACTAGATCACCAGTGATGTCATCATGTGGACTATACCCCCTGTATCTGACTAGATCACCAGTGATGTCATCATGTAGACTATACCCCCTGTATCTGACTAGATCACCAGTGATATCATCATGTAGACTATACCCCCCTGTATCTGACTAGATCACCAGTGATGTCATCATGTAGACTATACCCCCCTGTATCTGACTAGATCACCAGTGATGTCATCATGTAGACTCTACCCCCCTGTATCTGACTAGATTACCAGTGATGTCATCATGTAGACTCTACCCCCCTGTATCTGACTAGATCACCAGTGATGTCATCATGTAGACTATACCCCCTGTATCTGACTAGAGCACCAGTGATGTCATCATGTAGACTCTACCCCCCTGTATCTGACTAGATCACCAGTGATGTCATCATGTAGACTCTACCCCCCTGTATCTGACTAGATCACCAGTGATGTCATCATGTAGACTATACCCCCCTGTATCTGACTAGAGCACCAGTGATGTCATCATGTAGACTATACCCCCCTGTATCTGACTGGATCACCAGTGATGTCATCATGTAGACTATACCCCCCTGTATCTGACTAGATCACCAGTGATGTCATCATGTAGACTATACCCCCCTGTATCTGACTAGATCACCAGTGATGTCATCATGTAGACTATACCCCCTGTATCTGACTAGATCACCAGTGATGTCATCACGTAGACTATACCCCCCTGTATCTGACTAGATCACCAGTGATGTCATCATAGATCACCAGTGATGTCATCATGTAGACTATACCCCCCTGTATCTGACTAGATCACCAGTGATGTCATCATGTAGACTATACCCCCCTGTATCTGACTAGATCACCAGTGATGTCATCATAGAGCGCAAGTGTCAAGACCAGAGGGTGTGTGGTGATCGTTTTGGCACCTTTCAGATGGGTGCTACACATTGGTAGAGGAAGAGGTTCTCCCATTACTATATAAAGAGCTTTGAGCTACAGGAAAAGCACTCCAATCAATTATTATTATTATTATCATAACCTATTGCCAAGTGTCCCTTGTAAAATAGGTCTCAATGGGACTTCCTGGATAAATAAAGGTTTAATGGTAACCTCCTGCTGTTTGTTTGTGCTTCCCCTGTTGCTAAGGAAACATGGTACTGGGACAGTAGTAACGTGACAGAGATGGTGATGAGTGGAGTGATAACCTCCTGCTGTTTGTTTGTGCTTCCCCTGTTGCTAAGGAAACATGGTACTGGGACAGTAGTAACGTGACAGAGATGGTGATGAGTGGAGTGATAACCTCCTGCTGTTTGTTTGTGCTTCCCCTGTTGCTAAGGAAACATGGTACTGGGACAGTAGTAACGTGACAGAGATGGTGATGAGTGGAGTGAAGTGTTCAGGTAGGGTTGTGAAACTCCCGGTAATTTACCAAAGTTATCAGAATTTATATTGAACTAAATGCTTTATTTACATAGTTTACATGTTATGAAAATTCCTTAAATTCCTTGAAAATTTCACATTTTCAGATTAGTTTACTGGTAAATTTAGAAAAGTGTCTAATAACATCCCCTTCCCTTTTGTATAGGAAACGAGATGTCTCTGAGCCACTGCCAGCATCACAGGACTGTCAGCTGTCAGAAGACTGCTGCCAAGTTCTCTGCTGGGGTCATCTGCTCAGAGAGTGAGTTCCTGAAGGACCTGTTGGGCTGGATAAGGGTTTCTTAGCTCCAAGTGTTCCAGGTGTTTGTAAGGGCACGGATGACAGACCGGTAGGATTCCAGTGGAGGTGGTTTAACAGCGTTGATTCACATAGAGCAGGAACGGCACAGCACAGTGAATGGGCTAAGGCACTTTAAGGTATGGCTGGACAATTGTTTTACCCAGGAGTGTGTTTAGTTCTGAAAAAATGGGAAATTAAGTACAACAGTGAATGATATAATGCACGAGTTCTCCTGTCAATCAATCAATCAAATGTATTTATAAAGCCCTTCTGACATCAGCCGATGTCACAAAGTGCTGTACAGAAACCCAGCCTAAAACCCCAAACAGCAAGCAATGCAGGTGGAGAAACACGGTGGCTTGGAGAAACTCCCTAGAAAGGCAGGAGCCTAGGAAGAAACCTAGAGAGGAACCAGGCTCTGAGGGGTGGCCAGTCCTCTTCTGGCTGTGCCGGGTGGAGATTATAACAGTACATGGCCAAGATGCTCAAACGTTCATAGATGACCAGCAGGGTCAAATACTAATAATCACAGTGGTAGTAGAGGGTGCAACAGGTCAGCACCTCAGGAGTAAATGTCCGTTGGCTTTTCATAGCTGATCATTCAGAATTAGAGACAGCAGGTGCGGTAGAGAGAGAGAGTCAAAAACAGCAGGTCCGGGACAAGGTAGCACATCCGGTGAACAGGTCAGGGTTCCATAGCCGCAGGCAGAACAGTTGAAACTGGAGCAGCAGCACGACCAGGTGGACTGGCCAGGTAGTCCTGAGGCATGGTCCTAGGGCTCAGGTCCTCAGAGAGAAGAAAAAGAGAGAGAGAATTAGAGGGAGCATACATCAATTCACACAGGACACCGGATAAGACAGGAGAAGTACTCCAGATATAACAGGCAGGATATAACCCCATCCACTTTGCCAAAGCACAGCCCCACACTTCTAGAAGGATATCTTCAAACCACCAACTTACTACCCTGAGACAAGGCTGAGTATAGCCCACGAAGATCTCCCCCACGGCACGAACCCGAGGGGGGCGCCAACCCCGGACAGGAAGATCACATCAGAGTTGATTTGTCAGAGGAAAGCCATCCACAGAGACACACTGATATCTTTCCAACAGATCTAAACCAGGCCAGAACTTGTCCGTGTAGACCAATTTGGGTTTCCAATCTCTCCAAAATAATGTGGTGATCAATGGAATCAAATCAGCACTAAGGTCTAGGAGCACGAGGACAGATGCAGAGCCTTGGTCTGACGCCATTAAAAGGTAATTTACCACTTTCACAAGTGCAGTCTCAGTGCTATGATGGGGTCTAAAACCAGACTGAAGCATTTCGTATACATTGTTTGTCTTCAGGAAGGCAGTGAGTTGCTGCGCAACAGCTTTTTCTTTTTTTTATTGAGAGGAATGGAAGATTTGATATAGGCCGATAGTTTTTTATATTTTCTAGGTTCAAGGTTTGGCTTTTTCAAGAGAGGCTTTATTACTGCCACGTTTAGAGAGTTTGGTACACATAGGGATAGGATAGGATAGGGAGCCGTTTATTATGTTCAACATAGGAGGGCCAAGCACAGGAAGCAGCTCTTTCAGGTGTTTAGTTGGAATAGTGTCCAGTATGAAGCTTGAAGGTTTAGAGGCCATGACTATTTTCATCAATGTGTCAAGAGATATAGTATTAAAATACTTGTGTCTCCCTTGATCCTAGGTCCTGGCAGAGTTGTGCAGACTCAGGACAACTGAGCTTTGGAGGGATACGCAGATTTAAAGAGGAGTCCGTAATTTGCTTTCTAATGATCATGATCTTTTCGTCAAAGAAGTTCATGAATTGATCACTACTGAAGTGAAAGCCATCCTCTCTTGGGGAATGCGACAGTATCCCCCAAGAGATTTGCGACAGTATCAAAAATAAATGTAGGATTGTTCTTATTCTCCTCAATTAAGTTGGAAAAATAGGGTGATCGAGCAGCAGTGAGGGCTCTTCGATACTGCACGGTACTGTCTTTCCAAGATAGTCGGAAGACTTCCAGTTTGGTGTGGCGCCATTTCCGTTCCAAATTTCTGGAAGCTTGCTTCAGAGCTCGGGTATTTTCTGTATACCAGGGAGCTAGTTTCTTATGACAAATGTTTTTTGTTTTTATGGGTGCAACTGCATCTAGGGTATTGCGCAAGGTTAAATTGAGTTCCTCAGTTAGGTGGTTAACATTTTTACATTACATTTTAGTCATTTAGCAGACGCTCTTATCCAGAGCGACTTACAGTAGAGTGCATACATTTTATTACATTTTTTACATTACATTTTACATACTGAGACAAGGATATCCCTACCGGCCAAACCCTCCCTAACCCGGACGACGCTATGCCAATTGTGCGTCGCCCCACGGACCTCCCGGTTGCGGCCGGCTGCGACAGAGCCTGGGCGCGAACCCAGCCCAGCCTGGGCGCGAACCCAGAGACTCTGGTGGCGCAGCTAGCACTGCGATGCAGTGCCCTAGACCACTGCGCCACCCGGGAGGCTGGTTGTTGTACTCTGACGTCCTTGGGTAGGCAGAAGGAGTCTGGAAGGGCATCAAGGAATCTTTGTGTTGTCTGAGAATTTATAGCACGGCTTTTGATGATCCTTGGTTGGGGTCTGAGCAGATTATTTGTTGCGATGCAAACGTAATAAAATGGTAGTCCGATAGTCCAGGATTATGAGGAAAAACATTAAGATCCACAATATTTATTTCACGGGACAAAACTAGGTTCAGAGTTTGACTGTGACAGTGAGTAGGTCCAGAGACATGTTGGACAAAACCCACTGAGTCGATGATGGCTCCGAAAGCCTTTTGGAGTGGGTCTGTGGACTTTTCCATGTGAATACTAAAGTCACCAAAAATGTGAATATAATCTGCCATGACTACAAGGTCCGATAGGAATTCAGGGAACTCAGTGAGGAACGCTGTATATGGCCCAGGAGGCCTGTAAACAGTAGCTATAAAAAGTGATTGAGTAGGCTGCATAGATTTCATGACTAGAAGCTCAAAAGACGAAAACGCAGTCATTTTCTTTTTTGTAAATTGGAATTTGGTATCGTAAATGTTAGCAACAGCGCCGCCTTTGCGGGATCCGCGGGGGATACGGTCACTAGTGTAACCAGGAGGAGAGAGGCCTCTTTTAACACCGTAAATTCATCAGGCTTAAGCCATGTTTCAGTCAGGCCAATCACATCAATATTATGATCAGTGACTATTACTGCCTTGGAAGTGAGGGATCTAACATTAAGTAGCCCTATTTTGAGATGTGAGGTATCACGATCTCTTTCAATAATGACAGGAATAGAGGATGTCTTTATCCTAGTGAGATTGCTAAGTTTTGGCCATGTTTAGTTTTGGCCAACCTAGGTCGAGGCACAGACACGGTCTCAATGGGGATAGCTGAGCTGACTACACTGACTGTGTTAGTGGCAGGCTCCACTAAGCTGGCAGGCTGGCTAACAGCCTGCTGCCTGGCCTGCACCCTATTTCATTGTGTAGGTAGAGGAGTTAGAGCCCTGTCTACATGACAGAGCAACAACATGACTGGTATTCACTAATAAAGATCAAAGAGACCCCCACATTACTACAGGCAGCACCGTCACCAGATGTTTTATGCACCCGTTACTTTCACATTGATGTCGGCTTAGGTGGCGCGTCCAATAGTCTAGGGGGGAAAAAAAGTCAATTGAATTCAATTAGCCAAAAGTAGCAATATAATTACTCATGCCTATACATAAATACAATCATTCAAAATACTGCACCAGAGAGCATGATTTGGCCACAGAGGAGCATTAGCTTCGTCATTTAAACAAAAAAGTGGATTGTATTAAGTGCGCGTTTTGGGCAACGCGCACGGCAAATAGCCTACCAAGTAGCTGATTGTTGAGTTGCAGCTGTCATTGAAAAGCAGTTAACTATCGCAATATTTCTAAATACAATCGTAGGAAAAACATCGTTTAGAAATCAAATGGTTATTGCTGAAAAGAGAAGACAAAGAAAAAACACTTATCAAAATTCTGAACTCCCAATTGAGCGAACAGTAGCCTCTTCTTGACACCAGCGTATACCCTGCGAGAGCATATTCACTGTCTTTATCATTGGATCAGTTCCACTGGTCACCGGAATGTTTTTTTTTGGGGGGGGGGGGAATGATTCGCCACCTCCAGGCTAGATTGACGTCATATGGTCCAATTTGCGTCTCCTCTTTTCGTAGGGCTAGATGGTTACGTTCAAGACAAGGCTGTTTTTACTCATCTGTTTGGCAGTCGAGTAGGTTACTAGAATTGCATGAAATGTGTTTCTAAAAGGCCACATTTTCCCAGGCAAAGAGCCGTCCATTGTTGTCTGTTTTGCTAACAGGATGGAGTTATATTATTAGCCTAAATGAGGACTATCCAATCTACTCATCACATTAGGAATATCAGCGTATCTAACATTAGTCGGCAAATGCGATGATTAGATGCATTCAAACCTTTATTATAAAGGTGCGATTTTATGGTGAAAAAATAGCTCCCCCAAAAACTTGAAGGTCACACGGACGTTGGTATTTGAAGTTGGCCGTGTGACTTGACAGTGTGTATTATGCATCTATTTCACACTGCGACTGTATGCGCCGTTCCACAAGTAAATGAGTCATTTTATGATGAGGTTGAGTAGTGGTTGACACATCCGTTCCACAGACCTTTAAACCTGACAGTGATGACTAATGACTGGGGTCATTTTTGTTTGTTTCTGATCTTCTCCAAATGTCAGTTTAGAGTTTATAAATTGTGTAGAAATTCAGTAAATTATCTTCCCACACCCTGAACTGACTCCACTCTGACACACCCTGAACTGACCCCACTCTGACACACCCTGAACTGACCCCACTCTGACACACCCTGAACTGACTCCACTCTGACACACCCTGAACTGACCCCACTCTGACACCCTGAACTGACTCCACTCTGACACACCCTGAACTGACTCCACTCTGACACACCCTGAACTGACTCCACTCTGACACACCCTGAACTGACTCCACTCTGACACACCCTGAACTGACTCCACTCTGACACACCCTGAACTGACTCCACTCTGACACACCCTGAACTGACCCCACTCTGACACACCCTGAACTGACTCCACTCTGACACACCCTGAACTGACTCCACTATGACACACCCTGAACTGACCCCACTCTGACACACCCTGAACTGACCCCACTCTGACACACCCTGAACTGACCCCACTCTGACACACCCTGAACTGACTCTACTCTGACACACCCTGAACTGACTCCACTCTGACACACCCTGAACTGACCCCACTGTGACACACCCTGAACTGACTCCACTCTGACACACCCTGAACTCACCCCACTCTGAACTGACCCCACTCTGACACACCCTGAACTGACCCCACTCTGAACTGACCCCACTCTGACACACCCTGAACTGACCCCACTCTGACACACCCTGAACTCACCCCACTCTGAACTGACCCCACTCTGACACACCCTGAACTGACTCCACTCTGCTGTACCCTGAACTGACTCCACTCTGAACTGACCCCACTCTGACACACCCTGAACTGACCCCACTCTGAACTGACTCCACTCTGACACACCCTGAACTGACTCCACTCTGACACACCCTGAACTCACCCCACTCTGAACTGACCCCACTCTGACACACCCTGAACTGACCCCACTCTGACACACCCTGAACTCACCCCACTCTGAACTGACCCCACTCTGACACACCCTGAACTGACTCCACTCTGCTGTACCCTGAACTGACTCCACTCTGAACTGACCCCACTCTGACACACCCTGAACTGACCCCACTCTGAACTGACCCCACTCTGACACACCCTGAACTGACCCCACTCTGACACACCCTGAACTCACCCCACTCTGAACTGACCCCACTCTGACACACCCTGAACTGACCCCACTCTGACACACTCTGAACTGACCCCACTCTGAACTGACTCCACTCTGACACACCCTGAACTGACCCCACTCTGACACACCCTGAACTGACTCCACTCTGACACACCCTGAACTGACCCCACTCTGACACACCCTGAACTGACTCCACTCTGACACACCCTGAACTGACCCCACTCTGACACACCCTGAACTGACCCCACTCTGACACCCTGAACTGACCCCACTCTGACACACCTGAACTGACCCCACTCTGACACACCCTGAACTGACCCCACTCTGACACACCCTGAACTGACCCCACTCTGACACACCCTGAACTGACCCCACTCTGACACACCCTGAACTGACCCCACTCTGACACACCCTGAACTGACCCCACTCTGACACACCCTGAACTGACCCCACTCTGACACCCTGAACTGACTCCACTCTGACACACCCTGAACTGACCCCACTCTGACACACCCTGAACTGACCCCACTCTGACACACCCTGAACTGACCCCACTCTGACACACCCTGAACTGACCCCACTCTGACACACCCTGAACTGACCCCACTCTGACACACCCTGAACTGACTCCACTCTGACACACCCTGAACTCACCCCACTCTGAACTGACCCCACTCTGACACACCCTGAACTGACCCCACTCTGACACACTCTGAACTGACCCCACTCTGAACTGACTCCACTCTGACACACCCTGAACTGACCCCACTCTGACACACCCTGAACTGACTCCACTCTGACACACCCTGAACTGACCCCACTCTGACACACCCTGAACTGACTCCACTCTGACACACCCTGAACTGACCCCACTCTGACACACCCTGAACTGACCCCACTCTGACACCCTGAACTGACCCCACTCTGACACACCCTGAACTGACCCCACTCTGACACACCCTGAACTGACCCCACTCTGACACACCCTGAACTGACCCCACTCTGACACACCCTGAACTGACCCCACTCTGACACACCCTGAACTGACCCCACTCTGACACACCCTGAACTGACCCCACTCTGACACACCCTGAACTGACCCCACTCTGACACCCTGAACTGACTCCACTCTGACACACCCTGAACTGACCCCACTCTGACACACCCTGAACTGACCCCACTCTGACACACCCTGAACTGACCCCACTCTGACACACCCTGAACTGACCCCACTCTGACACACCCTGAACTGACCCCACTCTGACACACCCTGAACTGACTCCACTCTGACACACCCTGAACTCACCCCACTCTGAACTGACCCCACTCTGACACACCCTGAACTGACCCCACTCTGACACACCCTGAACTCACCCCACTCTGAACTGACCCCACTCTGACACACCCTGAACTGACTCCACTCTGCTGTACCCTGAACTGACTCCACTCTGAACTGACCCCACTCTGAACTGACCCCACTCTGACACACCCTGAACTGACCCCACTCTGAACTGACCCCACTCTGACACACCCTGAACTGACCCCACCCTGAACTGACCCCACTGTTCTAAACAGCCAACATAAAACAAGTGGCAATGGAAACTACTGTACGGTACTTGTTGAGATTTTGACCGTTCCTCTCCTCCTCCTCTCTCCTCCCAGCGGCGTCTGACCTGGTCCTGAATGCTCCCCTGGTCCAGCAGTCCGTGTACATTGAGGACCGCCCGCTCCACATGTTGTACTGCGCAGCGGAGGAGAACTGTCTGTCTCAGTCTGCCGCTAGCGCTAACTGGCCCTACGGACACCGCCGCCTGCTGCGGTTCTCCTCTCAGATCCACAACATCGGACGGGCCGACTTCAGGCCCAAGGCTGGACGCCACTCCTGGGTCTGGCACGCCTGTCACGGGTAACTATGGCAACCTAATCATCTAGCGCAGTGGTTTCCAACCGGTGGTCTGCAGGTGGTCCGCCAATTATTTTAAATTAAAAAATGTTTTTTATAATAGTTGGGAGTATTTACGGTATAATAAGTAGTTTTACCTTTAACACTACATTGCCTTTGCCAATACATTACCTTTAACAGTACATTGCCTTTGCCAATACATTACCTTTAACCGTGCATTGCATTTGACAGTACATTACCTTTAACAATACATTACCTTTGACAATACATTACCTTTGGAAATACATTACCTTTGGAAATACATTACATTTAACAGTGCATTACCTTTAACACTACATTACATTTGGTAATACATTACATTTGACAGTACATTACATTTGACAGTACATTGCATTTGACAGTACATTGCATTTGACAGTACATTACCTTTAACAGTACATTACCTTTAGTGATACATTACATCTGTTACATTACCTTAAACAATATATTAACTTTAACAATACAAATTGTTTACAATAATAATAGGCCTTTAATAACTGATAACATTGACTCTCAATTTGACTGCCAAGATATTGAATATAGTTCTGCGAATGGTGGTCCTCGAGCTGTTGACGGTGATTTGGAACGGAAAAAGTTGGGAACCGCTGATGTAGAGAATACCTTCAACTGTCTACTTAATAGATGGGTTGGCTGACAACGTCACGGAACCGATGTGCGTGCTTCCATGGGGCAGAAGTCAGCCTGTTGCTGTCATTCTGGATGGCCAGATCGCTAGCGACAATGACAAGAAACTGTCATGTGGGAAATCGGAAGTGACTGGTTTCAGCTGGTTTCATCTCGTTCTTGATACCATGTCTTGTTTTGAGGCGTTTGACTGTGACAATCTTTGGTTTTTTACATTTAATATGTTTTCAATAAACATTGGAGATTAAATATAACTTCAATGTTGTCAACAATTTAAGCCAACTGTGTGTTTTTTTCCCCATAGTGGCGCACGCATCAGTTTAATTGCTAATCAACCTCCCCGTTTAGGTTGTAGGTCTGTAGCCGCTTTAAGTTACAGTTTTACTGTGAACACTGAGGCTGTACCCGCTTTAAGTTACAGTTTTACTGTGAACACTGAGGCTGTACCCGCTTTAAGTTAGTTTTACTGTGAAGACTGAGGCTGTAGCCGCTTTAAGTTACAGGTTTAACAGTGGTCAACAGTGGTCAAAATATATATATTTCAAAATTTGAGGTAGGCTATATGATCCCACCGGTAATAGATCCATTGTTGTATTACTTGTGAAGCACAGCTGAGTGAGAATACATTAGCTTTATATTTTACGGGGACGATGGTGCCTGTATCTGATAGTCAGTCTCAGCAGAGGGAGAGAGCAGCAGACTGAGGGTCCGTCTCTCAACATCTCTCCGCTCTCCCTTTCCTCCACTGACTCTGACCAAAGTAGGGACACCGTCTTCCAGCTGATGGTGAAACTCGAGTCACACTGCATTATTTCTTCATGCACCAATTCATGTTGTTCCTCCTATGACCAGAGGAGTCTTCCTCATGCACCAATTCATGTTGTTACTCCTATGACCAGAGGAGTCTTCCTCATGCACCAATTCATGTTGTTACTCCTATGACCAGAGGAGTCTTCCTCATGCACCAATTCATGTTGTTACTCCTATGACCAGAGGAGTCTTCCTCATGCACCAATTCATGTTGTTCCTCCTATGACCAGAGGAGTCTTCCTCATGCACTCCTGACCTATACTCTCAGATCTGATACCCCTGACCTATACTCTCAGATCTGAGGTTCAACTGTGTTCTGTTCCCTATGCAGCCACTACCACAGTATGGATATCTTCACCCACTATGACCTGCTGTCGTCCAACGGGACCAAGGTGGCTGAGGGACACAAGGCCTCCTTCTGTCTGGAGGACACGGAGTGTCACGAAGGTGAGTCTGGGAGGCAAACTTATCAGAACAGAGTCTACTGTAGGTCCAGCCAATCAGAGTAGACTATTGGAGGTCCAGCAAATCAAAACATCCTTAACTGGAGGGCCACCCAATCAAAACATACTCCACTAGAGGGCCAACCAATCAAACCGTCTTTATTTGGGTGTTAAGATCAAGGATACCTTATCCAACATTCAAAGTGGAACATTCTGTATCCTGTTTTGGAGGATGTGTAATTGTTGGTGGTAGAAGTCTAATTGGTGTAATCTGTGTTCTCCAGGTATCTCTAAGAGGTATGAGTGTTCTGTGTTCTCCAGGTATCTCTAAGAGGTATGAGTGTTCTGTGTCCTCCAGGTATCTCTAAGAGGTATGAGTGTTCTGTGTTCTCCAGGTATCTCTAAGAGGTATGAGTGTTCTGTGTTCTCCAGGTATCTCTAAGAGGTATGAGTGTTCTGTGTTCTCCAGGTATCTCTAAGAGGTATGAGTGTTCTGTGTTCTCCAGGTATCTCTAAGCGGTATGAGTGTTCTGTGTTCTCCAGGTATCTCTAAGAGGTATGAGTGTTCTGTGTTCTCCATGTATCTCTAAGAGGTATGAGTGTTCTGTGTTCTCCAGGTATCTCTAAGAGGTATGAGTGTTCTGTGTTCTCCATGTATCTCTAAGAGGTATGAGTGTTCTGTGTTCTCCAGGTATCTCTAAGAGGTATGAGTGTTCTGTGTTCTCCAGGTATCTCTAAGCGGTATGAGTGTGCTAACTTCGGAGAACAGGGCATCACCGTGGGGTGTTGGGACCTGTATCGCCATGACATCGACTGCCAGTGGATCGACATCACCGACATCAAACCAGGAAACTACATCCTACAGGTGAACAACCTCGTCTTCTTTTGCTGTTAAAACATCGTGGGGAGGCCCTGAATACGACAAAACGTAGAAAAACTTGAAACTGCGTGAGGTTATAAATACTGCAAACAGTGCTTCCCCAAAAAGTATCAAAATCAAACTTGTGCTGCCGATATTCTGTCTGCATTTAATTGGACCCTTTGAAAAGTCAGACTAAGTGCAGACTACGGAGTTACAGAAGTACAGTGGCTTAAGGATGTGAACTCAATATTTTTTACTAATTGTGTTTCATGTTCCATCATTTCAGATTGTGATCAATCCAAACTTTGAAGTGGCGGAGAGTGACTTCACCAACAACGCCATGAAATGCAACTGCAAATACGACGGCCACCGGATCTGGCTTCACAACTGTCATATGGGTGAGCAGCTCTACCTCTATATTTGTCATGGAAAACTGACCTGGGTCTTAAAGGGCAGCCTGTTACTGACCTGACCTGACCTGACCTGTCCTGTCCAAACCTCTCTTCCAGTACCCCCAGCCAGTCCTAACCTCTCCTCCAGTACCTCCAGCCTGTCCTAACCTCGCCTCCAGTACCCCCAGCCAGTCTTAACCTCTCCTCCAGAACCCCCAGCCAGTCCTAACCTCTCCTCCAGTACCTCCAGCCAGTCCTAACCTCTCCTCCAGTACCTCCAGCCAGTCCTAACCTCTCCTCCAGTACCTCCAGTCCTAACCTCTCCTCCAGTACCTCCAGTCCTAACCTCTCCTCCAGTACCTCCAGTCCTAACCTCTCCTCCAGTACCTCCAGTCCTAACCTCTCCTCCAGTACCTCCAGCCAGTCCTAACCTCTCCTCCAGTACCTCCAGTCAGTCCTAACCTCTCCTCCAGTACCTCCAGTCAGTCCTAACCTCTCCTCCAGTACCTCCAGTCCTAACCTCTCCTCCAGTACCTCCAGTCCTAACCTCTCCTCCAGTACCTCCAGCCAGTCCTAACCTCTCCTCCAGTACCCCCAGCCTGTCCTAACCTCTCCTCCAGTACCCCCAGCCAGTCTTAACCTCTCCTCCAGAACCCCCAGCCAGTCCTAACCTCTCCTCCAGAACCCCCAGCCAGTCCTAACCTCTCCTCCAGAACCCCCAGCCAGTCTTAACCTCTCCTCCAGTACCCCCAGCCTGTCCTAACCTCTCCTCCAGTACCCCCAGCCAGTCCTAACCTCTCCTCCAGTACCCCCAGCCAGTCCTAACCTCTCCTCCAGAACCCCCAGCCAGTCCTAACCTCTCCTCCAGTACCCCCAGCCAGTCCTAACCTCTCCTCCTGTACCCCCAGCCAGTCCTAAACTCTCCTCCTGTACCCCCAACCAGTCCCAAACCCTCCTCCAGTACCCCCAGCCAGTCCTAACCTCTCCTCCAGTACCCCCAGCCAGTCCTAAACTCTCCTCCAGTACCCCCAGCCAGTCCTAAACTCTCCTCCAGTACCCCCAGCCAGTCCTAACCTCTCCTCCAGTACCCCCAGCCAGTCCTAAACTCTCCTCCTGTACCCCCAACCAGTCCTAAACCCTCCTCCAGTACCCCCAGCCAGTCCTAACCTCTCCTCCAGTACCCCCAGCCAGTCCTAAACTCTCCTCCAGAACCCCCAGCCAGTCCTAACCTCTCCTCCAGTACCCCCAGCTTGTCCTAAACTCTCCTCCAGTACCCCCAGCCAGTCTTAACCTCTCCTCCAGAACCCCCAGCCAGTCCTAACCTCTCCTCCAGAACCCCCAGCCAGTCTTAACCTCTCCTCCAGAACCCCCAGCCAGTCCTAACCTCTCCTCCAGTACCCCAGGGTGTCCTAACCTCTCCTCCAGTACCCCCAGCCAGTCCTAACCTCTCCTCCAGTACCCCCAGCCAGTCCTAAACTCTCCTCCAGAACCCCCAGCCAGTCCTAACCTCTCCTCCAATACCCCCAGCGTGTCCTAACCTCTCCTCCAGAACCCCCAGCCAGTCCTAACCTCTCCTCCAGTACCCCAGGGTGTCCTAACCTCTCCTCCAGTACCCCCAGCCAGTCCTAACCTCTCCTCCAGTACCCCCAGCCAGTCCTAAACTCTCCTCCAGTACCCCCAGCCAGTCCTAACCTCTCCTCCAGAACCCCCAGCCAGTCTTAACCTCTCCTCCAGAACCCCCAGCCAGTCCTAACCTCTCCTCCAGAACCCCCAGCTTGTCCTAACCTCTCCTCCAGAACCCCCAGCCAGTCTTAACCTCTCCTCCAGTACCCCCAGCTTGTCCTAACCTCTCCTCCAGTACCCCAGGGTGTCCTAACCTCTCCTCCAGTACCCCCAGCCAGTCCTAACCTCTCCTCCAGTACCCCCAGCCAGTCCTAAACTCTCCTCCAGTACCCCCAGCCAGTCCTAACCTCTCCTCCAGAACCCCCAGCCAGTCTTAACCTCTCCTCCAGAACCCCCAGCCAGTCCTAACCTCTCCTCCAGAACCCCCAGCTTGTCCTAACCTCTCCTCCAGAACCCCCAGCCAGTCTTAACCTCTCCTCCAGTACCCCCAGCCAGTCCTAACCTCTCCTCCAGAACCCCCAGCCAGTCCTAACCTCTCCTCCAGAACCCCCAGCCAGTCCTAACCTCTCCTCCAGTACCCCCAGCCAGTCCTAACCTCTCCTCCAGAACCCCCAGCCAGTCCTAACCTCTCCTCCAGAACCCCCAGCTTGTCCTAACCTCTCCTCCAGTACCCCCAGCTTGTCCTAAACTCTCCTCCAGTACCCCCAGCCAGTCCTAAACTCTCCTCCAGAACCCCCAGCCAGTCCTAACCTCTCCTCCAGAACCCCCAGCCAGTCCTAACCTCTCCTCCAGAACCCCCAGCCAGTCCTAACCTCTCCTCCAGAACCCCCAGCCAGTCCTAAACTCTCCTCCAGAACCCCCAGCCAGTCCTAAACTCTCCTCCAGAACCCCCAGCCAGTCCTAACCTCTCCTCCAGAACCCCCAGCCAGTCCTAAACTCTCCTCCAGAACCCCCAGCCAGTCCTAACCTCTCCTCCAGAACCCCCAGCCAGTCCTAACCTCTCCTCCAGAACCCCCAGCTTGTCCTAACCTCTCCTCCAGAACCCCCAGCCAGTCCTAACCTCTCCTCCAGAACCCCCAGCTTGTCCTAAACTCTCCTCCAGTACCCCCAGCCAGTCCTAACCTCTCCTCCAGAACCCCCAGCCAGTCCTAACCTCTCCTCCAGAACCCCCAGCTTGTCCTAACCTCTCCTCCAGAACCCCCAGCCAGTCCTAACCTCTCCTCCAGAACCCCCAGCCAGTCCTAACCTCTCCTCCAGAACCCCCAGCTTGTCCTAACCTCTCCTCCAGAACCCCCAGCCAGTCCTAACCTCTCCTCCAGAACCCCCAGCTTGTCCTAACCTCTCCTCCAGAACCCCCAGCTTGTCCTAACCTCTCCTCCAGAACCCCCAGCCAGTCCTAACCTCTCCTCCAGAACCCCCAGCCAGTCCTAACCTCTCCTCCAGAACCCCCAGCCAGTCCTAACCTCTCCTCCAGAACCCCCAGCCAGTCCACTTCTTTGATCATTCCAGAAGTAGCACCGCTGATTCAAATAGTCACCGAATCATCAAGCCCCTCATTAGTTAAATCACACGTACGTGGACTGGCTGGGGGGAACTCGAGGAGTTTGGGAAACACTTCCCTAGTTTGTTCCAGATTCTTGCCTTCTGTCTCTTGTTCCAGGCTCTTCCATTGCCTTCTGTCTCTTGTTCCAGACTCTTCCATTGCTTTCTGTCTCTTGTTCCAGACTCTTCTATTGCCTTCTGTCTCTTGTTCCAGACTCTTCCATTGCCTTCTGTCTCTTGTTCCAGACTCTTCCATTGCCTTCTGTCTCTTGTTCCAGACTCTTCCATTGCCTTCTGTCTCTTGTTCCAGACTCTTCCATTGCCTTCTGTCTCTTGTTCCAGACTCTTCCATTGCCTTCTGTCTCTGACTATTGTGTTCTATTGTGTCATTGCCCCTACAGGTGATGCCTTCAGTGAGGAGGCAGAGAGGAGGTTTGAGAAATACCCAGGGCAGTTCAACAATCAGATCTCATAATCCTCCTAGCAACGCACCAATCTGTTCCAGACCCCTGTACAAACCAAAGAGGAGGGCTGATGCCTTTCATCGTGTTCAACAATGGGACTACCAATCACCCTTCATCACCTAGCTACCTATCAGAACCAACCATTCATCATCACAAAGCAACCAACCAATCACAAGCCTAAATTCCACAAGGCAGCAGTCTGATCTGAAGGATCCATGCCAAAGTCATGTTGTATTGTGAATGTGTTGGTGTGTGTCTGAGTTAGTATTATTATTATATTATACTGGAATACTCAGTGCTTTGTTTTCAAAAACAAACTTACTTTAGATATTTTGTTCAAATGTGAGTATATTATGTTACATTACGTGGCAGAAGTACAATTCATAAAACTAGTCTTAATGTGTGATTTATTGATATGCAACCTTTTCATGAATGTTTTGTTTATTAAGTTATGAATGAAGTTTTATTTTTATAGCCAGTCTAGTTTTGAAAGGTGCTCCAGGAGTAGACCTCCATTCTAACAGCATGAGGCATCAGTCAGAGAACCATTCTACTGCCTCTCCTCATAGACTTAGATAGACAGCTCTAGTGCCCTAAAGCCTACTTGAGCACAGCAGCGCCATTGAGGACTTTCACCATACTGAAGTAGTCAACCCGGGTGGGACTTCCTATTGGTTTAGGAAGGATCACATGATTCTGCCCGGGGCATCAAGAGGGATCAGCCAATGAATTATACTCCTGAGTAAACATTCTGTAACTCCAGGGGGCAGTAAATCACCAACCTTGTCTTTATACCTGTTCAGACAACACCCTCCAGGGGGCAGTAAATCACCAACCATGTCTTTATACCTGTTCAGACAACACCCTCCAGGGGGCAGTAAATCACCAACCTTGTCTTTATACCTTTTCAGACAACACCCTCCAGGGGGCAGTAAATCCCCAACCTTGTCTTTATACCTGTTCAGACAACACCCTCCAGGGGGCAGTAAATCACCAACCTTGTCTTTATACCTGTTCAGACAACACCCTCCAGGGGGCAGTAAATCACCAACCTTGTCTTTATACCTGTTCAGACAACACCCTCCAGGGGGCAGTAAATCACCAACCTTGTCTTAAACCTGTTCAGACAACACCCTCCAGGGGGCAGTAAATCACCAACCTTGTCTTTATACCTGTTCAGACAACATCCTCCAGGGGGCAGTAAATCACCAACCTTGTCTTAAACCTGTTCAGACAACACCCTCCAGGGGGCAGTAAATCACCAACCTTGTCTTTATACCTGTTCAGACAACACCCTCCAGGGGGCAGTAAATCACCAACCATGTCTTTATACCTGTTCAGACAACATCCTCCAGGGGGCAGTAAATCACCAACCTTGTCTTTATACCTGTTCAGACAGCATCCTCCAGGGGGCAGTAAATCACCAACCTTGTCTTTATACCTGTTCAGACAACATCCTCCAGGGGGCAGTAAATCACCAACCTTGTCTTTATACCTGTTCAGACAACACCCTCCAGGGGGCAGTAAATCACCAACCTTGTCTTTATACCTGTTCAGACAACACCCTCCAGGGGGCAGTAAATCACCAACCTTGTCTTTACACCTGTTCAGACAACACCCTCCAGGGGGCAGTATGCACGTTTGTTAACCGACTCATAGACGTAATAGAGAATGTCCTCAATGGTGCCGCCAATGCTTTTACAAAAGCTATTATGGCTCAGATGTAAAGACACCTCCTTTGTCAACCTCTATGATCTCCATGCAGTTCTACTATAGATCATAGTGAGGATCTAATTCTTAAGTGTTAAACCATCCATCCCTAGTCAAGTGTTAAACCATCCACCCCTAGTCAAGTGTTAAACCATCCACCCCTAGTCAAGTGTTAAACCATCCACCCCTAGTCAAGTGTTAAACCATCCATCCCTAGTCAAGTGTTAAACCATCCATCCCTAGTCAAGTGTTAAACCATCCACCCCTAGTCAAGTGTTAAACCATCCACCCCTAGTCAAGTGTTAAACCATCCATCCCTAGTCAAGTGTTAAACCATCCACCCCTAGTCAGTTTGTCATTGTGCATGATTGTACCATCAGGTGTTTTAACACGGTGCTCACCTAGTGGTCTCTTATGATTTCAGCTTGTTTTGGATCTCCTTTGAGGATATAGTTTGGATTTGCTTTTACGCAAAGGGGACGATTCCGATTCCTTCCTACGCACGCCTTTCCTACGCACTTCTCAGTATTTGTTATTCAGACTTCGCTTATTCAGTCGCGTAATGCAGGTGTGGCTACCTTGCGCTCTGCATAAATGTCATTCAACTGCTGAAAACCCTCCCACTTGCTGGCCAACAGATTTTCTCATGGAGTTTTTATTCAATAGTGTTTTCAGTACATTTATCTTAAGCCATCCCTTTAAATACGGTGTACCTTTTAATTTTGTTGACAGACTAGGATGCTATTCTCATGCTGATGTTCAAGGTCAGAATACACAGACAGGGTGCTATTCTCATGCTATAGTTCAAGGTCAGAATACACAGACAGGGTGCTATTCTCATGCTATAGTTCAAGGTCAGAATACACAGACAGGGTGCTATTCTCATGCTATAGTTCAAGGTCAGAATACACAGACAGGGTGCATGAAAAGCGGATAACGTTCCATTTACGAGCTCTTCCCTCGGGTCGGAATCGGCCTGATACAGCACAGACCAGAAAGTGAATACGTTCCATTTACGAGCTCTTCCCTCGGGTCGGAATCGGCCTGATACAGCACAGACCAGAAAGTGAATACGTTCCATTGACGAGCTCTTCCCTCGGGTCGGAATCGGCCTGATACAGCACAGACTAGAAAGTGAATAATATTTGTGAATGTGTTTATTGTCCAGTGTTTCCAGGTGCTAAAGGATTATTATGCCAGACTGAGATAAGGGATATTCATTAGGCTATTATACATTAAACAACAGACTGACTGACTGTGTTGTGTGTCTGTATACCTTTGGATACATTACCTTTGAAACACAGGAACCTTATACATTACCTTTAAAACTACACAGGAACCTAATGCATTATCTTTAAAACAACACAGGAATGTAATACATTACCTTTAAACCAACACAGGAATCTAATACATTACCTTTAAACCAACACAGGAATCTAATACATTACCAAGATGCTAACCTACTACCTGCATTACCAAATAAACCAATCAGTCAAGAACAGTAAAACATGTGTTGATGTACTGTCATTACTTGTGGATAGAAAGTAACATACCACAGATTTTCTGTTCTGGGGTGCCAAGAATACCACAGATTTCTGTTCTGGGGTGTCAAGAATACCAGAGATTTCTGTTCTGGGGTGCCAAGAATACCACAGATTTTCTGTTCTGGGGTGTCAAGAATACCACAGATTTTTGTTCTGGGGTGTCAAGAATACCAGAGATTTCTGTTCTGGGGTGCCAAGAATACCACAGATTTCTGTTCTGGGTGTCAAGAATACCAGAGATTTCTGTTCTGGGGTGCCAAGAATACCAGAGATTTCTGTTCTGGGTGTCAAGAATACCAGAGATTTCTGTTCTGGGGTGTCAAGAATACCACAGATTTTCTGTTCTGGGGTGTCAAGAATACCACAGATTTCTGTTCTGGGGTGCCAAGAATACCACAGATTTCTGTTCTGGGTGTCAAGAATACCACAGATTTCTGTTCTGGGGTGTCAAGAATACCACAGATTTCTGTTCTGGGTGTCAAGAATACCACAGATTTCTGTTCTGGGGTGTCAAGAATACCACAGATTTCTGTTCTGGGGTGTCAAGAATACCACAGATTTCTGTTCTGGGTGTCAAGAATACCACAGATTTCTGTTCTGGGGTGACAAGAATACCACAGATTTCTGTTCTGGGTGTCAAGAATACCACAGATTTCTGTTCTGGGTGTCAAGAATACCACAGATTTCTGTTCTGGGGTGACAAGAATACAACAGATTTCTGTTCTGGGGTGTCAAGAATACCAGAGATTTCTGTTCTGGGGTGTCAAGAATACCACAGATTTCTGTTCTGGGTGTCAAGAATACCACAGATTTCTGTTCTCGGTGTCAAGAATACCACAGATTTTCTGTTCTGGGGTGTCAAGAATACCAGAGATTTCTGTTCTGGATGTCAAGAATACCACAGATTTTCTGTTCTGGGGTGTCAAGAATACCAGAGATTTCTGTTCTGGGTGTCAAGAATACCAGAGATTTCTGTTCTGGGTGCCAAGAATACCACCGATGTTCTGTTCTGGGGTGTCAAGAATACCAGAGATTTCTGTTCTGGGTGTCAAGAATACCACAGATTTCTGTTCTGGGGTGTCAAGAATACCACAGATTTCTGTTCTGGGTGCCAAGAATACCACCGATTTTCTGTTCTGGGGTGTCAAGAATACCAGAGATTTCTGTTCTGGGTGTCAAGAATACCACAGATTTCTGTTCTGGGGTGTCAAGAATACCACAGATTTCTGTTCTGGGGTGTCAAGAATACCACAGATTTCTGTTCTGGGTGTCAAGAATACCACAGATTTCTGTTCTGGGGTGTCAAGAATACCACAGATTTCTGTTCTGGGGTGTCAAGAATACCACAGATTTCTGTTCTGGGTGTCAAGAATACCAGAGATTTCTGTTCTGGGGTGTCAAGAATACCACAGATTTCTGTTCTGGGTGTCAAGAATACCACAGATTTCTGTTCTGGGGTGACAAGAATACCACAGATTTCTGTTCTGGGTGTCAAGAATACCACAGATTTCTGTTCTGGGGTGACAAGAATACAACAGATTTCTGTTCTGGGGTGTCAAGAATACCAGAGATTTCTGTTCTGGGGTGTCAAGAATACCACAGATTTCTGTTCTGGGTGTCAAGAATACCACAGATTTCTGTTCTCGGTGTCAAGAATACCACAGATTTTCTGTTCTGGGGTGTCAAGAATACCAGAGATTTCTGTTCTGGATGTCAAGAATACCACAGATTTTCTGTTCTGGGGTGTCAAGAATACCAGAGATTTCTGTTCTGGGTGTCAAGAATACCAGAGATTTCTGTTCTGGGTGCCAAGAATACCACCGATTTTCTGTTCTGGGGTGTCAAGAATACCAGAGATTTCTGTTCTGGGTGTCAAGAATACCACAGATTTCTGTTCTGGGGTGACAAGAATACCACAGATTTCTGTTCTGGGTGTCAAGAATACCACAGATTTCTGTTCTGGGGTGACAAGAATACAACAGATTTCTGTTCTGGGGTGTCAAGAATACCAGAGATTTCTGTTCTGGGGTGTCAAGAATACCACAGATTTCTGTTCTGGGTGTCAAGAATACCACAGATTTCTGTTCTCGGTGTCAAGAATACCAGAGATTTCTGTTCTGGGGTGTCAAGAATACCACAGATTTCTGTTCTGGGTGTCAAGAATACCACAGATTTTCTGTTCTGGGGTGTCAAGAATACCAGAGATTTCTGTTCTGGATGTCAAGAATACCACAGATTTTCTGTTCTGGGGTGTCAAGAATACCAGAGATTTCTGTTCTGGGTGTCAAGAATACCAGAGATTTCTGTTCTGGGTGCCAAGAATACCACCGATTTTCTGTTCTGGGGTGTCAAGAATACCAGAGATTTCTGTTCTGGGGTGTCAAGAATACCAGAGATTTCTGTTCTGGGTGTCAAGAATACCACAGATTTCTGTTCTGGGTGTCAAGAATACCACAGATTTTCTGTTCTGGGGTGTCAAGAATACCACAGATTTTCTGTTCTGGGTGTCAAGAATACCAGAGATTTCTGTTCTGGGGTGTCAAGAATACCAGAGATTTCTGTTCTGGGGTGCCAAGAACACCACAGATTTCTGTTCTGGGGTGTCAAGAATACCACAGATTTCTATTCTGGGGTGCCAAGAATAGTAGATCTGTATCTGACTTTAAGACTTGGAAACATCAACATTTTCAAAGAGTCAGTTGTAAAGTCAGCGTAAGAATCTTGATCTCACAACTGATACCTTATCTTATCGTGAAAAGCTTTGCATCCTTGGATTTAATCTGATCAGGCATGTAGATCATGCAGCTTTCAAAGGCAATGTTACCGTGTTCGGGACAACACATCTCAGATGTCGGCTCAATCAGAAAGAAATGACCTAGAGTCTAAGCCTCATTGAATAACAGATTCATATATGGAAAAACAGATAGTCAACAAAATTTAAAAAATTTAAAAATCATAATTTTTTTTTAAAGTGTCTGTCCTATACATTGCATTCTGAAAGGATTCAGACCCCTTGACCTTTTCCACATGTTGTTATGTTACAGCCTTATACTAAAATGGATTACATAAATGTTCCTCAATCTACACACAATACCCCATAATGATATCACAATACCCCATAATGACATCACAATACCCCATAATGACATCACAATACCCCATAATGACATCACAATACCCCATAATGACATCACAATACCCCATAATGACATCACAATACCCCATAATGACAAAGTGAAAACGGGTTTTAAAAAAAGAATTACAAAAAATAAATAAATAGCTTATTTACATAAGTATTCAGACTCTTTACTATGAGATTCTAAATTGAACTCAGGTGCATCCTGTTTCCATTGATCATACTTGAGATGTTTCTACAACTTGATTGGAGTCCACCTGTGGTAAATTCAATTGATTGAACATGATTTGGGAAGACACACACCTGTCTATATAAGGTCCCACAGTTGAGAGTGCATATCAGAGTTCATGTCAGAGCTTAAACCAAGCCATGAGGTCAAAGGAATTGTCCGTAGAGATCCGAGACAGGATTGTGTCTAGGCACAGATCTGGGGAAGGGTACCATAACATTTCTGCAGCATTGTAGGTCCCCAAGAAAACAGTGGCCTCCATCATTCTTAAATTGAAGAAGTTTGGAACCACCAAGACTCTTCCTAGAGCTGAATGCCCGGCCAAACTGAGCAATTTGGGGAGAAGGGCCTTGGTCAGGGAGGTGACCAAGAACCCGATGGTCACTCTGACAGAGCTCCAGAGTTCCTCTGTGGAGATGGGAGAATCTTCCAGAAGGACAACCATCTCTGCAGCACCCCACCAATCAGGCCTTTATGGTAGAGTGGCCAGACGGAAGCCATTCCTCAGTAAAAGGCACATGACAGCCCACTTGGAATTTGCCAAAAAGCACCTAAAGGACTCTCAGACCATGAGAAACAAGACTCTCTGGTCTGATTAAACCAAGACTGAACTCTTTGGCCTGAATGCCAAGCGTCACGCCTGGAGGAAACCTGGCACCATCCCTACGGTGAAGCATGGTGGTGGCAGCATCATGCTGTGGGAATGTTTTTCAGAGGCAGGGACTGGAAGACTTGTCAGGATCGAGGGAAAGATGAACAGAGCAAAATGTAGAGAGATCCTTGATGAAAACCTGCTCCAGAGTGTTCAGGACTTCAGACTGGGGCGAAGGTTCCCCTTTCAACAGGACAACGACACTAAGCACACAGCCACGACAACGCAGGAGTGGCTTCGGGACAAGTCTCTGAATGTCCTTGAGTGGCCCAGCCACAGCACAGACTTGAACCCAATCGAACATCTCTGGGGAGACCTGAAAATAGCTGTACAGCGATACTCCCCATCCAACCTGACAGAGCTTGAGAGGAACTGCAGAGAAAAATGGGAGAAACTCCCCAAAAAGTCAAGTATATATTACTGGGGTGTTACTGTATCAAAATAAGGGAGGACATATAACAACTATACAAAAATATAGATATAAGTCAATTAAACTTATCCTGTGGGAAGGGGGACTGGATCTCACTAGGGGTTGGGGTTAGCATGAGAACCAATGAGGTTAGGGTTAGCATGAGAACCAATGAGGTTAGGGTTAGCATGAGAACCAAGGAGGTTAGGGTTAGCATGAGAACCAATGAGGTTAGGGTTAGCATGAGAACCAAGAAGGTTAGGGTTAGCAGGAGAACCAAGGAGGTTAGGGTTAGCATGAGAACCAATGAGGTTAGGGTTAGCATGAGAACCAAGGAGGTTAGGGTTAGCATGAGAACCAAGGAGGTCAAGGTTAGCATGAGAACCAAGGAGGTTAGGGTTAGCATGAGAACCAAGGAGGTTAGGTATGGGGGCCAAAGAGGTTCGGGCTCAGGCCCCGGGGGTGGTTAGGGTTAGAATAGTTTCAGACAACAGCCATTCAAAGGAAAGGTCTATACTGTACACTAGGCTGGGGATAGCTACCTATACATGTATATTTAGAAACACACCAACATCTATAAAATAAACATGATGAACCAGAAGTGTCTCAAAAAGAGGGAATATAGGGAGTGGGGAATATAGGGAATGGGGAATATAGGGAGTGGGGAATATAGGGAGTGGGGAATATAGGGAGTGGGGAATATAGGGAATGGGGAATATAGGGAATGGGGAATATAGGGAGTGGGGAATATAGGGAATGGGGAATATAGGGAGTGGGGAATATAGGGAGTGGGGAATATAGGGAATGGGGAATATAGGGAATGGGGAATATAGGGAGTGGGGAATATAGGGAATGGGGAATATAGGGAGTGGGGAATATAGGGAGTGGGGAATATAGGGAATGGGGAATATAGGGAGTGGGGGATATAGGGAATGGGGAATATAGGGAGTGGGGAATATAGGGAGTGGGGAATATAGGGAGTGGGGAATATAGGGAGTGGGGAATATAGGGAGTGGGGAATATAGGGAGTGGGGAATATAGGGAGTGGGGAATATAGGGAATGGGGAATATAGGGAGTGGGGAATATAGGGAGTGGGGAATATAGGGAGTGGGGAAGTACAAATCGGAAGTGCTCAAATCTCTAAGACGGGAGAAAACACATTCAATTCCTATAGATATTCACTCAAATTAGAAGTAAAATAGGCATATAAGGAGTTGTTTCCATCACACTATTTCTACAAAATCCACACAATAGTATCACATTTAAAAATAATTAAATAAGAATCCAGCTCAAACAAAGTAATAATAATGACCAGTACAATAGATCTGTAGCTTGACCTCTACATGTATTCAGAAATACCAGTGGAGACGCCAACTGTCTAAAACAGCCAGCAGATGGAGACAAATTGCCGGGTGGTTTAGTATTTATCATGAAGGCCAAGAGCAGAGATACTCAACTCTGACCATACGAGGTCCAGAAGTCTGCTGGTTTTCTGTTTTACCTGATAATTAACTGCACACACCTGGTGTCCCAGGTCTAAATCAGTGCCTGATTAGAGGGAACAATGAAAAACTGTAGTGGAACTGGCTTGGAGATCCAGAGTTGAGTTTGAGGGGTCTAGAGGATCAATGGTTCCTAGTGTTCCAGTTCATTGTCGCTCAGCCCTGTGTCTTTGAGTGTTCCACCCCCCCATATTGGTCTCCAGGCCAACAATTCTAATGTTCTCCTCTGTACGAGACCTGAGTGGATCTATCACCCGTACGAATGTGGTATAGATGTTGTTTGAGTCTGCATTCTAGTGAATGTTGTGTCTCCAATACCGAGTTTATGACAAACAAGGACATCAATCACATAAACCACATTTCTAGTATCCAAATGGACATTATGCCTGATTGGAGCGCGAATGCCTATTGGACAGATTGTGTTTGGGTAAAGTGTTTATTCTGTACCCATTTATTATTAGTCAGTTTTGAATGGACTAGAATGTTGTTGTTTAAAAATAAAAATAAATCACCTTTATTTAACCAGGTAGGCAAGTTGAGAACAAGTTCTCATTTACAAATGCGACCTGGCCAAGATAAAGCAAAGCAGTGCGACACAAACAACAACACAGAGTTACACATGGAATAAACAAACGTACAATAGAAAAATCTACATACAGTGTGTACAAATGTAGTATGATTAGGGAGGTAAGACAATAAATAGGCCATAGTGGCAAAATAATTACAATTTAGCAATTAAACAGTGGAGTGATGGAGGTGCAGAAGATAAATGTGCAAGTAGAGATACTGCGGTGCAAATGAGCAAAAAAATAAATAACAATATGGGGATTAGGTAGTTGGGTGGGCTATTTACAGATGGGCTGTGGACAGGTACAGTGATAACAGGTACGGTAGCATGCTCTGACAGCTGATGCTTATAGTTAGTGAGGGAGATATAAGTCTCCAGCTTCAGTGACTTTTGCAATTCGTTCCAGTCATTGGCAGCAGAGAACTGGAAGGAAAGGCGGCCAAAGGAGGTGTTGGCTTTGCGGATGACCAGTGAAATATACCTGCTGGAGCTCGTGCTACGTGTGGGTGTTGCTAGGTTGACCAGTGAGCTGAGATAAGGCGGGGCTTTACCTAGCAAAGATTTATAGACGACCTGGAGCCAGTGAGTTTGGCGACGGATATATAGCGAGGGCCAGCCAACAAGAGCATTTAGGTCACAGTGGTAGGTAGTATATGGTGCTTTAGTGACAAAACGGATGGCACTGTGATAGACTACATCCAATTTGCTGAGTAGAGTGTTGGGGCCTATTTTGTAAATGACATCACCGAAGTCAAGGATCGGCAGGATAGTCAGTTTCACGAGGGTATGTTTGGCAGCATGAGTGAAGGAGGCTTTGTTGCAAAATAGGAGGCTGATTCTAGATTTAATTTTGGATTGGAGATGCTTAATGTGAGTCTGGAAGGAGAGTTTACAGTCAAACCAGACACCTAGGCATTTGTAGTTGTCCACATATTCTAAGTCAGAACCGTCCAGAGTAGTGATGCTACTCGGGCGGGCAGGTACGGGCAGCGATCGGTTGAAGAGCATGCATTTTGTTTTACTAACATTTAAGAGCAGTTGGAGGCCACGGAAGGAGTGTGGTATGGCACTGAAGCTCGTCTGGAGGTTAGTTAACACAGTGTCCAAAGAGGGGCCAGAAGTATACAGAATGGTGTCGTCTGCGTAGAGGTGGATCAGAGAATCACCCTCAGCAAGAGCGACATCATTGATATATACAGACAAAAGAGTCGGCCCGAGAACTGAACCCTGTGGTACCCCCATAGAGACTGCCCGAGGTCCGGACAACAGGCCTTCCGATTTGACACACTGAACTCTATCAGAGAAGTAATTGGTGAACCAGGCGAGGCAGTCATTTGAGAAACCAAGGCTATTGAGACTGCCGATAATAATGCAGTGATTGACAGAGTCGAAAGCCTTGGCCAGGTCGATGAAGATGGCTGCACAGTACTGTCTTTTATCGATGGCAGTTATGATATCGTTTAGTACCTTGAGCGTGGCTGAGGTGCACCCATGACCAGCTTGGAAACCAGATTGCATAGCGGAGAAGGTAAGGTGGGATTCGAAATGGTCAGTGATCTGTTTGTTAACTTGGCTTTCGAAGACTTTAGATGGATATAGGATGGATATAGGTCTGTAACAGTTTGGGTCTAGAGTGTCTCCCCCTTTGAAGAGGGGGATGACCGCGGCAGCTTTCCAATCTTTAGGGATCTTTGACGATACAAAAGAGAGGTTGAACAGACTGGTAATAGGGGTTGCAACAATTGCGGCGGATAATTTTAGAAAGAGAGGGTCCAGATTGTCTAGCCCAGCTGATTTGTAGGGGTACAGATTTTGCAGCTCTACAGAACATCAGCTATCTGGATTTGGGTGAAGGAGAAGTGTGTGGGGGGGTGCTTGGGCAGGTTTCTGCGGGGGGTGCAGAGCTGTTGGCCGGGGTAGGGGTAGCCAGGTGGAAAGCATGGCCGGCCGTAGAAAAATGCTTGTTGAAATTCTTGATTATCGTGGATTTATCGGTGGTGACAGTGTTTCCTAGCCTCAGTGCAGTGGGCAGCTGGGAGGAGGTGCTCTTTTTCTCCATGGACTTTACAGTCTCCCAAAGCTTTTTAGAATTAGTGCTACAGGATGCAAATTTCTGTTTGAAAAAGCTAGCCTTTGCTTTCCTACTGTGTATATTGGTTCCTGACTTCCCTGAAAAGTTACATATTGGGGGGGCTATTCGATGCTAATGCAGTACGCCACAGGATGTTTTTGTGCTGGTCAAGGGCAGTCAAGTCAGGAGTGAACCAGGGGCTATATCTGTTCTTAGTTCTACATTTTTTGAATGGAGCATGCTTATTTAAGATGGTGAGGAAAGCACTTTTTTAAGAACAACCAGGCATCCTCTACTGACGGGATGAGGTCAATATCCTTCCAGGATACCCGGGCCAGATCGATTAGAAAGGCCTGCTCGCTGAAGTATTTTAGGGAGCGTTTGACAGTGATGACCCCTGGTCGTTTGACTGCGGACCCATTACGGCCGCAGGCAATGAGGCAGTGATCGCTGAGATCCTGGTTGAAGACAGCAGAGGTGTATTTTGAGGGCAAAATTGGTCAGGATGATATCTATGAGGGTGCCCATGTTTACGGATTTAGGGTTGTACCTGGTAGGTTCCTTGATCATTTGTGTGAGATTGAGGGCATCTAGCTTAGATTGTAGGACGGCCGGGGTGTTAAGCATATCCCAGTTTAGGTCACCTAACAAAACTAACTCTGAAGATAGATGGGGGGCAATCAATTCGCATATGGTGTCCAGGGCACAGCTGGGGGCTGAGAGGGGTCTATAGCAAGCGGCAACAGTGAGAGACTTATTTCTGGAAAGGTGGATTTTTAAAAGTAGAAGCTCGAACTGTTTGGGCACAGACTTGGATAGTAAGACAGAACTCTGCAGGCTATCTCTTTTCAACTCCGCCCCCTTTTGGCAGTTCTATCTTGACAGAAAATGTTGCAGTTGGGGATGGAGATTTCAGGGTTTTTGGTGTCCTTCCTTTGAATGGGGCATGCTTATTTAAGATGGTGTGGAAGTGCAGGCTATCTCTGCAGTAGCTTGCAACTCCGCCCCCTTTGGCAGTTCTATCTTGTTGGAAAATGTTGTAGTTAGGGATGGACATTTCTGGATTTTTGGTGGCCTGGACATGTGGTCTTTCATTTCCTGAAATAGAACACAGCATTGAGATAAAACACAGTTCCTGTTCAATAACAGGATGTAATAATAAAGGCATGCACCATCATATCCAGATTGGCTGATAATGGCTATAAAGAAAATACAACATCTCTAATTATTAGGGGTCCTAGGCCTTTCTAAGCCAGGATTCAGACAAGGCTAGGACATCAGGGTTGACGGAGTGTGCTAAAGCAGTGAATAAAACACACTTAGGGATGAGGCTTCTGATGTTAACATGCATGAGACCAAGACTTTTACGGTTACAGAAGTCAACAAATGAGAACGCCTGGGGAATAGGTGTAGTACTGAGGGCTACAGGGCCTGGGTTAACCTCTACATCACCAGAGGAACAGAGGAGGAGTAGGATAAGGGTACGGCTAAAGGCTATACGAACTGGCTGTCTAGCACGTTCGGAACAGAGAGTAAAAGGAGCAGGCTTCTGGGCACGATAGCATAGATTCAAGGCATAGTGTACAGACAAAGGTAAGGTAGGATGTGAGTACATTGGAGGTAAACCTAGGCATAGAGGGATGATGAGAGTCTCTAGAGACGTTTAAACCAGGTGATGTCATCGCATATGTAGGAGGTGGAACAACATGGTTGGTTAAGGCATATTGAGCAGGGCTAGAGGCTCTACAGTGAAATAAGACAGTAATCACTAACCAGGACAGTAATGGACGAGGCATATTGATATTAGAGAGAGGCATGCGTAGCCAAGTGAACATATGGGTCCAGTGAGTGGTTGGGCTGACTGGGGACACGGCGATTCAGACAGTTAGCAGGCCGATGCTAACAAGCTAACAGTTAGTAGGCCGGGGCTAAACAAGCTAGCAGTTAGAAGACCGGGGCTAAACAAGCTAGCAGTTAGCAGACCGGGTTAGCAAGCAAGCAGTTAGCAGGGGCTAGCAGTTAGCAGACCGGGGCAGGCAAGCTAGCAGTTAGCAGACCGGGGCGGGCAAGCTAGCAGTTAGCAGACCGGGGCTAGCAAGTTAGCCTTTGGGGGACGTCGCGATGGGGGTAAGTCTGTTTTTTCCTCTTCGTGCGGTGACGTCGATAGACCAGTAGTTGAATTAGTAGGGTTCCAGGTAGCTCTAGGTAGCTAACAGGCCGCGGTTAGCAGAATGGGCCTTCAGGGCGTCGCGCCTGAGGGGCCTGTTGGAATCCTCGGGCAGATTATGTCGGTATTCCAGTCGTAGAGGATCGGCAGGATTCTGTGCCCCGTAACGGCAGTAGAAGGGGTCCGGATATTGTAGCCGAGGAGTGGGCTTCGGTGGTAGCACAGGAGTCCTGGCCGGGCTAGCTTCAGGCTAATTGGTGCTTGCTCCGGGATGGAAACGCTAGCTAGGAGTAGTCACCCGGGTTGCGGTTAGCTAGTTGCGAAGATCCAGATGAAAATGTTTAGAGTTTGCGGTAGGAATCCGGGGATATGGAGAAATAGGTCCGTTATGCTCTGGTTTGAGTCACGTTGTTCGAACTGGCGAGAGCTTTCCGAGCTAAAGGTTAGCTGATGACCGCTAGCAATGGTTTGCTAACTGATAGCTGGTAGGTAGTTAGCTGGCTAGCTTCAGTTGAGGGATTCCAGATCCGAAGTAAGTAGAAATACTTTAGAAAAAAGCAGATCCACGCCACTTTGGGTGAGGCGGGTTGCAGGAGAGTATTTAGAAGTTGAGGTTTAGGAAAATATTTTTAAAAGATATGCGAAGAAAAAGATGTAAAAAGATATATACAAGGAACACGACAGAACAAAGACGTCTGACTGCTACGCCATGTTGGATGAAGGTTACTGGTTAGGGTTACTGGTGGGTTAGACTAGGCAGGTTAGGGTTACTGGTGGGTAAGACTAAGCAGGTTAGGGTTACTGGTTGGTTAGACTAAGCAGGTTAGGGTTACTGGTGGGTTAGACTAAGCAGGTTAGGGTTACTGGTGGGTTAGACTAAGCAGGTTTTGGTTACTGGTGGGTTAGACTAGGCAGGTTAGGGTTAATGGTGGGTTAGACTAAGCAGGTTAGGGTTACTGGTGGGTTGGACTAAGCAAGTTAGGGTTACTGGTGGGTTAGACTAAGCAGGTTAGGGTTACTGGTGGGTTAGACTAAGCAAGTTAGGGTTACTGGTGGGTTAGACTAAGCAGGTTAGGGTTACTGGTGGGTTAGACTAAGCAGGTTAGGGTTACTGGTGGGTTAGACTAAGCAGGTTAGGGTTACTGGTGGGTTAGACTAAGCAGGTTAGGGTTACTGGTGGGTTAGACTAAGCAGGTTAGGGTTACTGGTGGGTTAAACTAAGCAGGTTAGGTTTTATATTCGGTAGGGTTAAAGTAAACTGTTTAGTTATTTAGGTGCATAGGCCTATTCCTGTGCCCTTTCAATGTCTCAATAAAATGTGTTCTTTACATGCAGTACTTTTTAAAAGTCGCCAGGTGGCGACATAGGATCATAAATAAAATGAAGATGGTTCTGAGTATTAAAAGCAGCAGGCCAAGCCAAGAGCAATGCCAAGCCTCGGCTGGAGTGGTGTAAAGCTCGCCGCCATTTGACTCTGAAGCAGTGGAAACGCGTTCTCTGGAGTGATGAATCACGCTTCACCATCTGGCAGTCTAGGTTTCCTCAGGATGTGACGCTTGGCATTCAGGCCAATGAGTTCAATCTTGGTTTCATCAGACCAGAGAATCTTGTTTCTCATGGTCTGAGAGTCTTTAGGTGCCTTTTGGCAAACTCCAAGCGGGCGGTCATGTGCCTTTTACTGAGGAGTGGCTTCCGTCTGGCCACTCTATCATCAAGGCCTGATTGGTGGCGTGCTGCAGAGATGGTTGTCCTTCTGGAAGGTTCTCCCATCTCCACAGAGGAACTCTGGAGCTCTGTCAGAGTGACCATCGCGTTCTTGGTCACCTCCCTGACCAAGGCCCTTCTCACCCGCCTGCTCAGTTTGGCCAGGCGGCCAGCACTAGGAAGAGTCTTGGTGGTTCCAAACTTCTTCCATTTAAGAATGATGGAGGCCACTGTGTTCTTGGACCTTCAATGCTGCAGAAATGTTTTGGTACCTTTCCGCAGATCTCTGCCTCAACACAATCCTGGACAATTCTTTCGACCTCATGGCTTTGTTTTTTCTCTGACATGCACTGTCAACGGTGGGAACAGTTTGGAGATTATGGGAAAGTTATTAGACCAAAGATGAGTTCACAACAGTTCAACTGACACGACTGAATCCAAACATTACACTGTTGATTTTATGTGTATTTTACATTTACGGTACTTGTTAATGAAATCTGAAAATACTCTAGATACATTCAGTAACATGATGGTAGGTGCAACTTAAGACAAAGAAGTGGGGATAGATTGAGGAGGAAAAATATCCTTTGAACGAAGGCTGTAATTTAACAATGTGGGAAAAGGTACGGGTCCTGAATACTTTCCCAATGTAACTGTCTTAATGTGTTTGGACCCCAGGAAGAGTAGCTGCTGCCTTGGCAGGAACTAATGGGGATCCATAATAAACCCCAGGAAGAGTAGCTGCTGCCTTGGCAGGAACTAATGGGGATCCATAATAACCCCAGGAAGAGTAGCTGCTGCCTTGGCAGAACTAATGGGGACCATAATAAACCGCCAGGAAGAGTAGCTGCTGCCTTGGCAGGAAACTAATGGGGATCCATAAAAACCCCAGGAAAGAGTACTGCTGCCTTGGCAGAACTAATGGGTATCCATATAAACCCCGGAAGAGTAGCTGCTCCTTGACAGGAACTAATGGGGATCCATAATAAACACCCAGGAAGAGTAGCTGCTGCCTTGGCAACAGGAACTAATGGGGATCCGTAATAAACCCAGGAAGAGTAGCTGCTGCCTTGGCAGGAACTAATGGGGATCCATAATAAACCCCAGGAAAGTAGCTGCTGTATTGGCAGGAACTAATGGGGATCCATAATAAACCCCAGGAAGAGCACTGTGCTTGACAGGAACTAATGGACCATAATAAACCCAGGAAGGTAGCTTGCTGCCTGCAGAAACTATGGGGATCCATAATAAACCCCAGAGAGATAGCTGCTGCCTTGACATGAACTAATGGGGATCCATATAAACCCCAGGAAGATTAGCTGCTGCCTTGGCAACAGAAACTAATGGGAATCCGTATAAACCCCAGGAAGAGTAGCTGCTGCTTGGCAGGAACTAATGGGATCCATAATAACCCAGAGAGTAGCTCTGTATTGGCAGGAACTAATGGGGATCCATAATAAACCCCAGAAGACGAACTGCTGCCTTGACAGGAACTAATGGGGATCCATAATAAACCCAGGAAGAGTAGCTGCTGCCTGGCAGGCATAATGGGGATCCATAATAAACACAGGAAGAGTAGCTGCTCCCTTGGCAGGAACTAATGGGGATCCATAATAAACCCCAGGAAGAGTAGCTGCTGCCGTTGCAGGAACTAATGGGGATCCATAATAAACCCAGGAAGAGTAGCTGCTGCCTTGACAGGAACTAATGGGGATCCATAATAAACCCCAGGAAGAGTAGCTGCTGCCTTGGCAGGAACTAATGGGGATCCAATATAAACCCCCGGAAGAGTAGCTGCGGCCTTGCAGGAACAAATGGGGATCCATAATAAACCCAGGAAGATAGCTGCTGCCTTGGCAGGAAACTATGGGGATCCATAATAAACCCCAGGAAGAGTAGCTGCTGCCTTGGCAGAACTAATGGGGATCCATAATAACCCAGGAAGAGTAGCTGCTGCCTTGGTAGTTACTAATGGGGATCCATAATAAACCCCAGGAAGAGTAGCTGCTGCCTTGGCAGGAACTAATGGGGCTCCATAATAAACCCCAGGAAGAGTAGCTACTGCCTTGGCAGGAACTAATGGGATCCATAATAACCCCAGGAAGAGTAGCTGCTGCCTGACAGGAACTAAGGGGATCCATAATAAACCCCAGGAAGAGTAGCTGCTGCGTTGCAGAACTAAATGGGGATCCATAATAAACCCCAGGAAGAGTAACTGCTGCCGTTGCAGGAACTAAATGGGATCCATAATAAACCCCGGAAGAGTGCTGCTGCCTTGGTAGGTACTAATGGGGATCATAATAAACCCCAGGAAGAGTAGCTGCTGCCTTGGCAGGAACTAATGGGGCTCCATAATAAACCCCAGGAAGAGTAGCTTCTGCCTTGGCAGGAACTAATGGGGATCCATAATAAACCCCAGAAGAGTAGCTTGCTGCCTGACAGGAACTAATGGGGATCCATAATAAACCCCAGGAAGAGTAGCTGCTGCCGTTGCAGGAACTAAATGGGGATCCATAATAAACCCCAGGAAGAGTAGCTGCGCCTTGGCAGGAACTAATGAGGATCCAATAATAAACCCCAGGAAGAGTAGCTGCTGCCGTTTGCAGGAACTAAATGGGGGATCCATAATAACCCCAGGAAGAGTAGCTGCGGCCTTGGCAGGAACTAATGGGATCCATAATAAACCCCAGGAAGAGTAGCTGCTGCCTTGACAGGAACTAATGGGGATCCATAATAAACCCCAGGAAGAGTAGCTGCTGCCGTTGCAGGAACTAAATGGGGATCCATAAGGAATACAAATACAAAAAGCCTGTGGGAATTTGTGTAATTTAAATAAAACCAGAGAGCGAGAGGGAAACTTTAAGCTACTTAGCGAGGCGAGACAAGGTGCGGATTAACAAGACATCAGATATGGTTCTGCCTTCCTCTCACGCTGCCCTGCCTGCTCTTTCTCTTGACTAATGATGTCTTCAGTCTTCGGTCTGTTGTGAGTGTGTGTGTTCAGTCTTCGGTCTGGTGTGTGTGTGTGCGTGTGTTCAGTCTTCGGTCTGTTGTGAGTGTGTGTGTTCAGTTGTCGGTTGGTTGTGAGTAGAATAGCCTAGCATATTCACTGTGATACAGAGATATCATCGGGCCAGTCTTGGTAGCCTACTCTTTGATGCTGAGTGGGTGGAAGTGTTTTTGTCTCATAGGCTAAATATGGAAAGACAGTAGGCTACCGGTAGCCTGTATCGATTACCCTTCTCAGACATAATGGAATGTGGCGCCTTGAAAGCACATCAGCTAAGGCATGTTTGTTTTTTTAAATGCCGACACGAAACCTTCTCTGGAGATATGAAAGGACATTTTCCTTGTATGTAAAGGAATGCCGCTTCTGAAGTGGGACTAACGTCCATCACTAGGCAACCAGAACTGTCAAATAAAATCAAGTTGCCTGTGTGCAGACCAATCTGTCCTAAAAAATAACTTTAAAGTGTGTTAACTTCTCTAGGATAGGGGGCAGCATTTTCACGTTTGGATGAAAAGCATACCCAAATTCAACTGCCAGCTACTCATCCCCAGAAGCTAAGATATGCATAGTGTTAGTAGATTTGGATAGAAAACACTCTGAAGTTTCTAAAACTGTTTGAATCATGTCTGTGGGTATACAGAACTCATTTAGCAAGCGAAACCCCGAGGACAAACCATTCAGATAAAACATTTTTTGAGGTCACTCTTTTCAATGAGCTTTCATTGGGAAACCAGATTTCTAAGGGATTTCTAAGCAGTTCCTACTGCTTCCACTGGATGTCAACAGTCTTTAGAAATTGGTTGAGGTTATTCCTTTGTGTAATGAAGAAGTACGGCCATCTTGAATGAGGGTCACTCGAAGTGTCCTGTTTGTTAGAGGCGCGAGACCAGAAAGCTAGCTATAGTTGGTTTTAATCCTGTATTGAACACAGATCATCCCGTCTTCAATTTTATCGATTATTTACGTAGAAAAATACCTAAAGTTGTATTACAAAAGTAGTTTTGACATTTTTGGCAAGTTTACAGGTAACCTTTGAGATTATTGGTATCACGTTTTCACAATTTGGAACCATGTTTTTTCTGGATCAAACGCGCCAAATAAATGGACATTTTGGATTATATCGACGGAATTAATCGAACAAAAGGACCATTTGTGATGTTTAAGGGACATATTGGAGTGCCAACAACAGAAGCTCGTCAAAGGTAAGGGCATGAATTAGATTTTTATTTCTGCTTTTTGTGTCGCACCTGGCAGGTTTTGAAATATGCTTCTCGTCTCTTTGTTTACAATGTTGCTTATCCTCAGGATAATAGTCTCGTTTTGCTTTCCGCCGGTAAAAGTATTTTAGAAATCTGCACACACTAGCGCGTATTCCACAATGCAAGTGTAGCTTAATTTGTATCTTTCATGTGTGATTTAATGAAGTTAAATTTTTTTAGTATTAATATGAATTTGCGCTCTATTTTCTTGGCTTTTTGCCAAGTGAAGACTCCGATTTTTGATATAAATAAAACTTACCAAACAAAACTACATGGTATTGTGTACAAGATGTCCTATGAGTGTCATTAGATGAAGATCATCAAGGTTAAGTGATTAACTTTATCTCTATTTCTGCTTTTTGTTACTACTATCTGTCTGGAAAAATGGCTTGTTTTTCTGTGGCCTATGTACTGAACCTAACATAATTGTTTGGTGTGCTTTCGCCGTACATCCTTTGGAAATCAGACAAGTTGTGCTGATTCACAACATGTATCGCTTTAATTTGGTGTATTTCATGTGTGATTTCATGAAAGTTAAATTTTTATAGTAATATATTTTAATTTGGCGCTCTGCATTTTTACTGGCTGTTGGCCAAGTGGGACGTTAGCGTCCCACATATCCCAGAGAAGTTAAATACTGTGATTTACCAAGACATTTTGTAGAAATCAAACATCTGGCTACCGTACCATAAACCACCACACAGCACAATCAATCAATCAATCACCATTTATTGTTGTCAGGGAAAAAATATATAATTTTACATCGGAACAGAAACTGTCTGAAAAAGGTAACGATTTTTTTTCTTCCCTAAAAAAAGTTACCAATTGACGCTATCAACAGGTTACTGTAGCTGTGTTCTGTAAAGGGGTGTGGTAGATATCACTACATTACTGTAGCTGTGTTCTGTAAAGGGTTGTGGTAGATATCACTACATTACTGTAGCTGTTTCTGTAAGGGTTGTGGTAGATATCACTACATTACTGTAGCTGTGTTCTGTCTGTAAAGGGTTGTGGTAGATATCACTACATTACTGTAGCTGTGTTCTGTAAAGGGTTGTGGTAGATATCACTACATTACTGTAGCTGTTGTCTGTAAAGGGGTGTGGGTGATATCACTACATTACTGTAGCTGTGTTCTGTAAAGTGTTGTGGTAGATATCACTACTTACTGTAGCTGTGTTCTGTCTGTAAAGGGTGTGGTAGATATCACTACATTACTGTAGCTGTGTTCTGTAAAGGGTTGTGGTAGATATCACTACTTACTGTAGCTGTGTTCTGTAAAGGGTTGTGGTAGATATCATACATTCTGTAGCTTGTGTCTGTACAGGGTTTGTGGAGAATATCACTACATTACTTAGCTGTGTTCTGTAAAGGGTGTGGTAGATATCATACATTACTGTAGCTGTGTTTCTGTAAAGGTTGTGGTAATATCACTACATTACTGTAGCTGTGTCTGTAAAGGGTTGTGGTAGATATCACTACATTACTGTAGCTGTGTTCTGTAAAGGGTTGTGGTAGATATCACTACATTACTGTAGCTGTTTTTCTGTAAAGGGTGTGGTAGATATCACTAATTACTGTAGCTGTGTTCTGTAAAGGTTGTGGTAGATATCACTACATTACTGTAGCTGTGTTCTGTAAAGGGTGTGTGGTAGATATCACTCATTACTGTAGCTGTGTTCTGTAAGGGTGGTGGTAGATATCTACATTACTGTAGCTGGTTCTGTAGGGTGTGGTAGAATCACTACATTACTGTAGCTGTGTTTCTGTAAAGGGTGTGGTAGATATCACTACATTACTGTAGCTGTGTTCTGTAAAGGGTTTGTGGTGAGATCACTACATTACTGTAGCTGTGTTCTGTAAAAGGGTTGTGGTAGATATCACTACATTACTGTACTGTGTTCTGTAAAGGGTGTGGTAGATATCACTACATTACTGTAGCTGTGTTCTGTTGTAAAGGGGTGTGGTAGATATCACTACATTACTGTAGCTGTTGTTCTGTCTGTAAAGGGTTGTGGTAGATATCACACATTACTGTAGCTGTGTTCTTGTAAAGGGTTTGTGGTAGATATCACTACATTACTGTAGCTGTGTTTCTGTAAGGGGTGTGGTAGATATCACTACATTACTGTAGCTGTGTTCTTGTAAAGGGTTTGTGGTAGATATCACTACATTACTGTAGCTGTGTTCTGTAAGGGTTGTGGTAATATCACTACATTACTGTAGCTGTGTTCTGTAAAGGGTTGTGGTAGATATCACTACATTATCGTAGCTGTGTTCTGTAAAGTTGTGGTAATATCACTACATTACTGTAGCTGTGTTCTGTAAGGGGTTTTGGTAGATATCACTACATTACTGTAGCTGTGTCCTGTAAAGGGTGTGGTAGATATCACTACATTACTGTAGCTGTGTTCTGTAAAGGGTTGTGGTAGATATCACTACATTACTGTGCTGTGTTCTGTAAAGGGGTGTGTAGATATCACTACATTACTGTAGCTGTGTCCTGTAAAGGGGTGGTGGTAGATATCACTACATTACTGTAGCTGTGTTCTGTAAAGGGTTGTGGTAGATATCACTACATTACTGTAGCTGTGTCCTGTAAAGGGTTGTGTGGTAGATATCACTACATTACTGTAGCTGTGTTCTGTAGGTTGTGGTAGATATCACACATTACTGTAGCTGTGTCCTGTAAAGGGTTGTGGTAGATATCACTACATTACGTAGCTGTGTCTCTGTAAAGGGTGTGGTAGATATCACTACATTACTGTAGCTGTTCTGTTGTAAAGGGTTTGTGGTAGATATCACTACATTACTGTAGCTGTGTTCGTAAAGGGTGTGGTAGATATCACTACATTACTGTAGCTGTGTTTCTGTAAAGGGTTGTGGTAGATATCACTACATTACTGTAGCTTGTGTTCTGTAAAGGGTTGTGGTAGATATCACTACATTACTGTAGCTGTGTTCTGTAAAGGGTTGTGGTAGATATCACTACATTACTGTAGCTGTGTTCTGTCTGTAAAGGGTTGTGGTAGATATCACTACATTACTGTAGCTGTGTTCCTGTAAAGGGTTGTGGTAGATATCCACTAACATTACTGTAGCTGTGTTCTGTAAAGGGTTGTGTAGATATCACTACATTACTGTAGCTGTGTTCTGTAAAGGGTTGTGGTAGATATCATACATTACTGTAGCTGTGTTTCTGTAAAGGGTTTGGTAGATATCACTACATTACTGTAGCTGTGTTCTGTAAAGGGTTGTGGTAGATATCACTACATTACTGTAGCTGTGTCTGTAAAGGGGTATGGTAGATATCACTACATTACTGTAGCTGTGTTCTGTGTAAAGGGTTGTGGTAGATATCACTACATTACTGTAGCTGTGTTTGTAAAGGGTTGTGGTAGATATCACTACATTACTGTAGCTGTGTTCTGTTGAAAGGGTTGTGGTAGATATCACTACATTACTGTAGCTGTGTCCTGTAAAGGGTTGTGGTAGATATCACTACATTACTGTAGCTGTGTCCTGTAAAGGTTGTGGTAGATATCACTACATTACTGATAGCTGTGTTCTGTAAGGGGTGTGTAGATATCACTACATTACTGTAGCTGTGTCCTGTAAGGGGTGTGGTAGATATCCTACATTACTGTAGCTGTGTTCTGTGAAAGGGTTGTGGTAGATATCACTACATTACTGTGGCTGTGTTCTCGTAAAGGGTTGGTAGATATCACTACATTACTGTAGCTGTGTTCTGTAAAGGGTTGTGGTAGATATCACTACATTACTGTAGCTGTGTCCTGTAAAGGGTTGTGGTAGATATCACTACATTACTGTAGCTGTGTTCTGTAAAGGGTTGTGGTAGATATCACTACATTACTGTAGCTGTGTCCTGTAAAGGGTTGTGGTAGATATCACTACATTACTGTAGCTGTGTTCTGTGTAAAGGGTTGTGGTAGATATCACTACATTACTGTAGCTGTGTTCTGTAAAGGGTTGTGGTAGATATCACTACATTACTGTAGCTTGTTTCTGTAAAGGGTTGTGGTGATATCACTACATTACTGTAGCTGTGTTCTGTAAAGGGTTTGTGGTAGAGTATCAACTACATTACTGTAGCTGTGTTCTGTAAAGGGTTTGTGGTAGATATCACTACATTACTGTAGCTGTGTCCTGTAAAGGGTTTGGTAGATATCACTACATTACTGTAGCTGTTTAATGTCTGTAAAGGGTTGTGGTAGATATCACTACATTACTGTAGCTGAGCTGTGTTCTGTCTGTAAAGGGTTGTGGTAGATATCACTACATTACTGTAGCTGTGTTCTGTAAAGGGTTGTGGTAGATATCACTACATTACTGTAGCTGTGTTCTGTCTGTAAAGGGGTGTGGTAGATATCACTACATTACTGTAGCTTGTTCCTGTAAAGGGTTGTGGTAGATATCACTACATTACTGTAGCTGTGTTCTGTAAAGGTTTGTGGTAGATATCACTACATTACTGTAGCTGGTTCTGTAAGGTGTGGGTAATATCACTACATTACTGACTGTGTTCTGTCTGTAAGGGTTGTGGTAGATATCACACTACTGTAGCTGTTTTCTGTTAAAGGGGTGTGGTAGATATCACTACATTACTGTAGCTGTGTTCTGTAAAGGGTTGTGGTAGATTATCACTACATTACTGTAGCTGTGTCTCTGTAAAGGGGTTGTGGTAGATACACTACATTACTGTAGCTGTGTCTGTAAAGGGTTTGTGGTAATATCACTACATTACTGTAGCTGTGTCTCTGTAAAGGGTTGTGGTAATATCACTACATTACTGTAGCTGTGTTCTGTAAAGGGTTGTGGTAGATATCACTACATTACTGTAGCTGTGTCCTGTAAAAGGGTTGTGGTAGATATCACTACATTACTGTAGCTGTGTTCTGTAAAGGGTTTGGTAGATATCACTACTTACTGTAGCTGTGTTCTGTAAAGGTTGTGGTAGATATCACTACATTACTGTAGCTGTGTTCTGTAAAGGGTTGTGGTAATATCACTACATTACTGGTAGCTGTGTTCTGTAAAGGGTTTGTGGTAGTACACTACATTACTGTAGCTGTGTTCTGTAAAGGGTGGTGGTAGATATCACTACATTACTGTAGCTGTGTTCTGTAAAGGGTTTGTGGTAGATATCACTACATTACTGTACTGTGTTCTGTAAAGGGTTGTGGTAGATATCACTACATTACTGTAGCTGTGTTTCTGTAAAGGGTTGTGGTAGATATCACTACATTACTGTAGCTGTGTTCTGTAAAGGGTTTGTGGTAGATATCACTACATTACTGTAGCTGTGTTTGTAAAGGTTGTGTAGATATCACTACATTACTGTAGCTGTGTTTTTAAAGGGTTGTGGTAGATATCACTACATTACTGTAGCTGTGTTTGTAAAGGGTTGGGTAGATATCACTACATTACGTAGCTGTGTTTCTGTAAAGGGTTGTGGTAGATATCACTACATTACTGTAGCTGTGTTCTGTAAAGGGTTGTGGTAGATATCACTACATTACTGTAGCTGTGTTTGTAAAGGGTTGTGTGTAGATATCACTACATTACTGTAGCTGTGTTCTGTAAAGGGTTGTGGTAGTATCACTACATTACTGTAGCTGTGTTTGTAAA